>NW_022983136.1:2535477-2835477 GCF_011762595.2 Tursiops truncatus
TACACACTCACAAAAAGAGGAATGCTGTGCACTCCTCCGCGGCTTCAAAGCTCCCCCCTCCGCCTCCCGCAGTCTCTGCCCGCGAAGGGGCTTCCTAGTGTGTGGAAACTTTTCCTCCTTCACAGCTCCCTCCCACTGGTGCAGGTGCACGTCCCTATTCTTTTGTCTCTGTTTTTTCTTTTTTTTTTTCTTTTGCCCTACCCAGGTACGTGGGGAGTTTCTTGCCTTTTGGGAGGTCTGAGGTCTTCTGCCAGCCTTCAGTAGGTGTTCTGTAGGAGTTGTTCCACGTGTAGATGTATTTCTGATATATCTGTGGGGAGGAAGGTGATCTCTGCGTCTTACTCTTCCGCCATCTCAAGGTCCCCTCGACTATGAACTTTGTGAAGCTATTTATTCAGAACTGTGTAGAACTTCATTCCTCCTCTCCCTTCTCTAAATACATTCATCCCTTAAGGGATTCCATCCAGGTTTTTTTTTGTTTAAGTATCATACATATACTGATAATTAACAAAATTGTTTTCATAAGTTCTGGATTCCAATCCCCCAATACTGAAGGGTTAGCCCAACCCTGCTCCACCCCCTGTATTTTCTGTCTCAGTGGATGCTGTCATGGTTCACCCAGTTTCTCAGACCAAAATTATGGAATTATTTTCCAGTCTTTGTTTGTACATCCCATAAAGTCCATCAGTAGATCCCATTGGCTGCATCTTCAAAATACATTTAAATTCAACCACTTCTCACAACCATCATTACAGTCACCCTGATCCTCTTGCCTGAACTATAACATCTTTTTACTTCTTCCATTCGTGTCACGTTAACATGTATTTCTCATCAAATACCTAAAGTGATCATTTTAAAATAAGAAATGGATCACTTTACCCCCAGCTCAAAATCCATGGCTTCAAATAATTATTTGAATGTAACACACACTCCCTACTTTGTCCTGTTACATCCTACATAATCTGGTCTCTGGCCACATCTCCGATCTAGTTCGTATTGCATCCTCCCAGTCCCCATCCTAGGTGACCTCCTGATGTTCATCTGAGGATGAATGACTCCCTCAGATATGAGCAGTTTTCTCACTTATTTCATTGAGTCTCCATTACTATACAGAGACTACTGTATAGTCTCTCCAAGTGGCCTGTCCACATTATACAAAATAATACTATGTCACTCTGTCCACCTACTTTTTAATATCATAACAATTATCACTATCTTATCTTTATATCACTATGTCATGATTTATTTTATCTCTTCCTACTAGAATTGAATTTCTGGGAGGAAGGAAATTTTCTACCTTTTGTTCTCTATTGTATCTCAGTGCCTAGAAAAGTGATCAGGACATTAGAGGCGTTCAAAGATTTTTTTTTAAATGAAAGAACATTTCAGACTTTAAGTAATTTGGTTGCTTAATTGTAGTGAATTTTAACTTTTTATGAAATAATGCACATAACTCATTGGTGATTATAGATTTCTATTAAGTATATTCTCTTTCCATTTTCTTCCCATAATGTCACAAAAATAAACATTTTTTAACACTTTTATTGTAAATCAACTATAGTTCAATAAAAAATAAATTAATTAAAAACATTTTTAACATAAGTAATGAACAGATAGTTGTCTTGCTTTTATAATGTTGATTTATTGATACTGTGGAAAAACAATCAGAGAAGATAAAGAAAACTCTACAAATCTGACTCACTCTGAATTAAAGGCATATATATGCAAATACATAACACCAATTCTAAATTCAGGGACAGTATAATTTGATTTAATATTACAAAGTGAAATAGTTCTATGCAATAAGTGTAAAAGTGACCCAAAATGAAAAATTTAGTCCTTTTATATTACTTATTAACCCCTAATAAATCTTTCTAAAAGGAAACCAACAGCAAATTAAGCCCAGTGATAATTAGTGAATCGTTATATAATATATAACAATCTTAAAGCAGTTAATATTTTATATCCTACAAAATATAATGCAAAAAATAATGGGTAAGATTATGTACTACCTATTTAAAGCATATAAATTATCAGATATTTATAGGTTATTATCCACTTATATTTAGTTTTCCAGGACAGCAATCTTTATATGTCATAAATGTATTCATCTGGCACTTTACAGAGTAATTGGGCTTAGAGAAATTCTATAGATAAATTATTAAACTGCATTTTTTTTTAAATTTTATTTATTTATTTATTTTTGCTGTGTTGGATCTTCGTTTCTTTGCGTGGGCTTTCTCTAGTTGCGGGGGCCACTCCTCATCGCGGTGCGCGGGCCTCTCACTATCGCAGCCTCTCTAGTTGCGGAGCACAGGCTCCAGACGCGCAGGCTCAGTAGTTGTGGCTCACGGGCCTAGTTGCTCCGCAGCATGTGGGATCTTCCCAGACCAGGGCTCGAACCCGTGTCCCCTGCATTAGCAGGCAGATTCTCAACCACTGCGCCACCAGGGAAGCCCTAAACTGCATTTTTATCCTAACTTTAAGAGATACTTTATTATTCAAGCAAATATTAATCAAAATGATTCTCAAGACCAGTGACTACCGAAAATAATAGTTATAGGACAATGCAAATGTGTAGGCACCGAGGTGGTTTTACTTTCTGATTAATCAGCCTTCCTTCTTCCCAGGTTCTAACCAGATATCAGCTCCCAAAAGTCAAAAGTGAATCCAAGTATCAGGTTTATTCATGAAGGCTCAATAACTCCCAAAGTACAGAGCTTTCTGGTCAAGCCAGTTTGAAGAAACCTATAACCTATGTTTCAAGGTGAGAATACTATAATATTAGCCGTCTCCCATTGCAAACAGAGGAAATAATTGGGTATGGAAAGCAGAGTTAAAGGGCTGAATTCTTCTAAGAATTGGGGTCAACTGAATGGTGAAAACTAGAATGCACATGAAGAGCAGTAGGCTAGGGAGCTGTATTTCTGGAAAGTAGGCATTGCTATTTCCCCTGGAAGTCCAGGTCACAACATCTCGGTCAGCCTCTGATTTTAGCAGCCTTTGGAGTGAGCACCTTATAATGATGGTTCCCCAAGTCAGGTGATGCTGAGTCTTTTCTCCAAATCCAGGATCTTTTCCTACACCATGGAGCCAGCTTAGCCCACATGCAAAACAGTAAATCAGTGCCCTGAAGGCACCCTTCAAAGAACAGGAGATGGAAGGCAGTTTACAAATATTCCAATCACTGTCTTTTCTGGTAAATAATCCTGGGTATATGTTATTCACCTCTTAAAATTTTAGTGTGCAATCATGTCCCCATCACCTACAACAATCTCCTTATCAGGGCTGCTTCTGCTGACTTTTAATCATTCTCTGGTCTCACTATCCCCCTCCCTCATTCTTCCTGAGGTCACCTGCTGAATAAATTTAGTATTCATCTCAGGTTCTGATTTCAGCAGAATCCAAACTAAGACAGTGGGCTTATGACATCAGAGCAGAAATCCAATGAAGTGACCCAAAACCCCAGTAGGAAGAATATTTCTTACTCTTGGAAGCATGAAAGCCCTTGCCATTAGTATGAGATATTGCCATTTGAAAAATAGATTTTCCCTAACTAGTTAGAAAGGGAAGGAAAGAGAATCCAATGTACGTACAATTCTGCCCCTTTTGGTAAGTGAATCTAAATTTACTTCAACTTTGGAAACTAGAGAATGAGGTTATAACCCCACAGACACCTAAAATAGATTGTGCTGTCTATAAATGAGATACACCTTCACTCTTGAGACAGAAGTATTTCCCTAGTCTATAAATGACTGTCAATGGCATCTCCAGGAAGTCTGTGATTTTCACCTGTAATAATGTGCCTTCCTACCTTTAATGGAAATGCTCCATAGCTCTGTATAATATAAACAGATTTTTTTAATTGTAAAGACCTTTTAAAATCAAAGTATTGAATCACTACCGAGCCAGTTAAATCTGGCTTTTAATCAGAGAAATCGAAATATAGTCCATTACAAAGCAAAGATCTTCAGAGACATTTGTGATTTGAAATCTCAACCCCAATAACTCTAATGCACAGAGAAGAAAAATGTGTCTCATACATTTTGAAAGGATTTTTCCCTCTGGTCCTTTAATGGGTAATTAATCTCAGTGCTATATTTCAGTTCCTAATTCTTTCTCTTGGAGACATTCTTTTACCTGACTTTCTTGTTTTGAGTATCTTTTTCTCTACGTTGTTTTCATAAGTTGCCAACAACTGAGTAATGCACATCTGGTCCTATGGAGCATCTTTATCAAGACAAACCTTAGCAGGTAAGACTCTGAACTCCAAGTTTCCGCCATTCTTCTGGGGCCCTACACTGAGCTCCTACAACATTCCTGTTTGTCTAGGTTCTGGGAAAAGTGCACAGGGCAGGCTAGACTCCATGCCTTCATGTGGCTTATGTTCTAATGAGACCCTGGGAGAATCCAAGCTTTCCTGTGTTTACTCCCAGTCACAATCTTGACAATGCTGGAACTCTGAATGTCACCTGAGACTTAATGGCAGGTGAGCATTAAGTAAAGATGAAATACTTAATGGCAGGTGAGCATTCAGTAAATATGAAATAACCAGTATTTTCTCATCTCTAAACACAGGAGAGTCAAGTACTTCTCCCTGGAGGCAGAGGACCCATAAGAGATGATCTCCGTGTCCACCTCCTCCACTTACTCCATGGGTTATGGTCAGAGACTCTGCTGAACCTTATGCCGAACAAGACATTGCCAGTCAGCCAGTTCTCCTTCTATCTTCAGAAGATATGGGTTTTAACTTTTTACACCATTACTTTCAATCATTTAATTATTATTCACCTTGGTAAATGTGACCCACTGGCTGAACTTCATTCCATTTGATTGGGTAGTGTGATTTACAAAGATATATAACCTTTTAAAATTAGGACAAGTCATAGTACTCTTAATTTTTGCTTCTTATAAAAACATAGAAGTCCTGGAAATATTGGATGGATATATTATTTTCATTTTGGAAACAATAGACAGACTGTGAGGAGGGGCTGCTCTCTTGAGATTGGGCACATAATCTGCATTTTACCTGTCATCAACTGCACTTATTTATGCTATTTTCCTGACCATGACATGCCTTTGAACTTGCCACTACTAAAATTTCAGAAGGCCATGAAGACAAGATTCACCATTCTCTGTACCCCCGCTCCCTGCATTTGCTGTCCCTGTCTTAATTCTCTATTTACTTCTGGATGAAATCTTTTACATTCACTTGACAGTCCACTACTCATTTTTTTGGCAATTCACTGGTCTTTCACACTCTTTGTTTGTGATCACTTGACTTGCTTTCCCTTTAGAGGCATAATGAAAAGACCCTTTCTGCCTTGAAACAATCGAGATTTAAATTTCCTAAGGGAAATTTCTATTTAGGAAAATGCTTACACTCATAGAAACTCACCTCTTCCAAAGAGAAATAAAACAAAGCAAAGACATGTCTGTAACGTTTGTGCAGAGCTCTTGAGACATTAGTTAGCTTTTTGGCAGTGTGGTAGTGTTTGCTTTCAGAACAAATCTTCGTTCTGAGAGAGTTGATGTAATTATACCTTTATTTATCGACTCAGAACAGTTCTTTTACTTTTTTATCCTCTCTAAGGAGGAAGAGTAGAATAGAAGTGACATTTTTTCTCCTAAGGTATTTTTTATTTTCTCTAAGGAATTATATGAACATAGTATTATTCCAGGTCTAAAAGAAAATACGTGCTCATTCTGATTATTTAGAAATATTTACCTTCAATAGTCTTGCACACCTAATCTTTACAAAAGAGAAATTAAATAGACGTGTAGCTCCTTTTCACACCATGACCAAGCGGCATTTGTGTGTGTGTGAAGCATTCTGGGAAGAGCTAGGGAAAAATAATCTTATCTAACCATGGTATGCTCCTCAAAATATGCCCTGGGGTCTCTAGTAGAACATGTGTAGAATGAGGAACATCACAATTTTCCAGTTAGGACAAATAACTTCTCAATTCCATTTACCTTGTTCAACCTACCTTACCCAACATACACTAGTTCAAATCTGGTGCTGAATTAATTCTGACACAGAGCTCTGAGTAGGTG
This sequence comes from Tursiops truncatus, assembly GCF_011762595.2. Lineage (NCBI taxonomy): Eukaryota > Metazoa > Chordata > Mammalia > Artiodactyla > Delphinidae > Tursiops > Tursiops truncatus. Next base: position 2,541,535 of record NW_022983136.1, read on the forward strand.
GAGTAGTTTTTGTTTAAAGCACCTGAAAACTCCCTGATCTGAGAGCCCAGTGATCAGTCAAGATAGGTTTTCTGAGACAAAACTCTTGTCATGGCCAAATTTATCATTCTCTAATAATTTGGGGTGTATGGAACAAAAATCCTCACTATCTTAAGAACCAACTTATGTCTTTTTCAATAGTTATTTTTGGAAGATATCACCTGGAATCTAAAAAAAATAGTTCATATTAACTTCTCTTCATCATCATTTAGAATTTCTCTTTGAAGAGCTAAAGAATAAAAGGTATGAGTCTCTCTCTGACTTTATTGTTTTTTTGCATTACACTTATATAAATAAATAAATTATATTATTATATTTATTTGTAAATATAACACATATTGTATAAATATGCTTATATTTATTTCCTTACAAAGTGTTTAAGTATATGTTCAAACCTACACAATTTAGATATAGGGTATTCCTATCACTCAAGTGTGATAGAATAGAATTGAGGAGAATCACAATTCTCAATTCTCCTCTCCTGGTTTATTGAATTCTCCCCTGGTTTAATAAAGTGACGTTCTCAGTCCATCTCCCTGCCTCCATTCTTGCCCTTCTGCAATAAATTCTTTACAGAATGGTTCTATAGAAAAATCAGGCCTTATAACTCTCTGCTTGGAATACTTCAGTGGATTCTTAGAATAAGGTCAAACCTCCTTAACCTTGCTCTCAAGACCTTATACAATCTGCTCTCTCAATTTTATATCAATCTATTATCCTCTTTTCTCACTTGACTACATGCAATGTTTTCAAACATACCACTATTTCTCTAATATGCCATTTTCCATGTGGTACTTTGTTCATCATGTATCCTTTAGAAAATGTTCTGCCCTTTTATCTGCCCATGTCCAGTTCCTTCTCTCTCTTTAGGTCTCAACTAAGATTTTATCTCTTTAAAGAGACCTCTTTACGGTGAGGTGTCCCAAACTCACTTTCTTCATTACACCATCTTTTTGATTTTCTTCTCAGACCTGACCTTAATTTGTACTTTTCTCATTTATTATTGTGGTTGGTAATTGTAGGTCTCCCCAGGCAAAGTTCCATGAGGGCACAGCTTTTCTCTGTATTTCCTCTTCCATATGTAGAAAAGATGATCAAAACATGTTTGTTGAAGACTCACAGACATAGAGAAAAGACTTATGGTTGCCAAGTCGGAGAGGGGTGGGGGAGGGATGGAGTAGGAATTTGGGTTAAGCAGATGAAAACTATTATATATAGGATGAATAAACAACAAGGTGCTACTGTATAGTACAGGGAACTATATTCAATACCCTGTGATAAACCATAATGGAAAACAATATAAAAAAGAATGTATATATGTATATATATATATATATATATATATATATATGTAACTGAATCACTTTCTTATACAGCAGAAATTGACACAACATTGTAAATCAACTATACTTCAATTAAAAAAATGTTTGTTAAAAAGAGAATGAGATAAGACTGAGAATCTCATTCTTTGGCAATATTGAAGTGAATAAAAACAACTGAGCATTGATTCATATATTCTGAACAAATGTCCATACTCACCAAGCAAGAGATCTTTTTCTGTTAAACTTAGAAGTCATAAGACAGCTCCCTACGTGAATATAAGTGGAGAAGAGAAACCTATTACCTTAAATATAAAAGGGGTTATTTATGACAAAATCATAAATGAGAAATCACAATTGAGATCCAAATAAAAATTAACCACTAACATATTATCTAATTAAGAAATTACACTTTAGGGCTTCCCTGGTGGTGCAGTGCTTGAGAGTCCACCTGCCGATGCAGGGGACACGGGTTCGTGCCCTGGTCTGGGAAGATTCCACATGCCGCGGAGTGGCTAGGCCCGTGAGCCATGGCCACTGAGCCTGCGCGTCCGGAGCCTGTGCTCCGCAATGGGAGAGGCCACAACAGTGAGAGGCCCGCATAATGCAAGAAAAATAAAAAAAAGAAATTACACTTTAAAGGATTAAGTTGGTCAGGTTTATCCAAATTAAATATGTGTATTCTGAAGTCTTTAGATAGCAAGAATATCATATATACTGAGGGGAAGCCAAAGAGGAAGAACACTGATCTGGAAGAGTTTCTAGCAGTCCACTGTTAGCACAGTGATTACAGAAGAGAAAGCTATTGAAACCCCTTAGGGATTGAGTACTCAGTGTTTTGTGTGTGTGTGTGTGTGTGTGTGTGTGTGTGTGTGTGTGTTTCAACTGAATCAGTGATAATACACTTTGTTATTACAGCAAGAATCATATAGGGTAAGCAAAAACAAAATTTGTTTGTTGGATTAGGTAATAAGGATACATAAATTTTTGCTTATATTCTGGTCACAGAAATCATAGATTCGGGCTTGCAAATACAGTATGATAAAGTTATCAATATATGAAATAATATTATCTCTGAAAACAATGACTTTCTATTTACATGTAATAAGGAAGTAATAAACAAGCAGTTTACACTTAATGTCATTTTACGTGCCTATGCCAATAACAAATATTTTGTAATATGCATTTATGTTTCAAATAAGTAATAACAAATTATTACTGTGAAGATGAAAACTACAAATGCACTTTATGTGAGTACAGAGATTTTTTTTTGTTTATTCATTAACTTATTTACAGAGTTCAAACAATGTTTGACACATTAAACGGGCTTAATAAGTATTTAAGAAACGAATGGTAACATCAGAAAACGTTGAGTAATAAATCTTTTAAATCTTAAAAATATAATTCAACTGAAATAAAAATGATAGTAGTTACACATTTTAAAAGAGCCAATCTTTCAAAGATTTTGAAATACATCATTTTTTCTATATGTAATATGGGTATTTAAACAATCTATGGTATTAGAGCTATTTCTAAAATATACACAAGGATTATAATTAACCACAGGGTTTTATTAAGTAAATGAAATCAAAATTAATGATGCTTTTAGTGAAGCTTGTCTACTGATGTCAGTTATCTAATAAAAGTTCATTGTGTGACAAATGTTAATTGGAGTTAAAAGGCCAGGAAATATACACAAATAATTAAAACCTACTTAGTCTGAATATATGTTTTCAAAAGCAGAATCTAATTTTGTGTGATTTACTAACACAGATTAGGAATTTTCTGGAAACCCAAACAAAGGAAGTTTAAGTGTCTCTATTATAAAAGGTTCAGTGATGAAAACAGCTCACTTCAGTAAGTGAATATTGGACCACATACTATAATAATGTAATTAACATCTAAGAAACAGCTCCTGATTTCAAAAATAACAGAATCCCAGTAACGAGACAGACATTTATAGAGAACGTTCTAGAACATTACTAAGGGAAGGGAGAGAAACCTTTCAGATTTCATTGACAACTAAACATTTAAATGGGTTCTGAAGGCTGGACAGGATTTTGGTTTACATGTCACAAGACGACCTGACTAGTAACCTGAAAAAAGCTGGAGAAAAGGGATGGAAAGTCTGTGGTTCCTGCTACAGACCAGGCTTAAGAGCACTTGTCACAGTGTATCTCAGTGAACTGTTAAGCATTATTTCCAGCTTACAGATGAGGAGACAGGTCATATTTTAATAAGTTGTCTGTGGTCAAATGGCTCATAAAAAATTTGTGACTGAAATCCAGATGTGACATTTTTCTTAAGCATGTAACTCACTCTGCAGAAATATAAGGTAAATACAAATCAAACAAATATTCTGTAAAATTTAAAGTCCTAGGAAATCAGTCATCTAAAGCTAAAAATAAAATATAACATATGGTTTCTGATATTCCTATGCCTTCACATAAATATCTGGATTTTATTGACACATTGAATGATAGCTATATCCTGTATTGATTTATTCATAGTAAATACTGTTCCTTTCCCAAGTATTTACTCCTTTTTAAAGTTCTTTCAAATCCTCTACCAAGAGAGAAAACTGACCTCCTTATTCAGGCATATATATGAATTTCTGGAATATGAAAATAACAAACCAATTATGTAAATATTAATTAATGATGAAGTGAGGTTTTCTTTTCATTTTAAAACTATTTCCCTTGTCTGTTTTATTCATGTTGTATTGAAATAGGAAAATTAACATGCTCAGTACAGTAGAACCACTTTAAAATATTTATTGTCTCATAGAATTTGTCATAGAAAAAAAATCACAATTTTAATATTTTTAGGGTATTTGATACAAATATAATATTTTACTATAAATTAAAACTATAAATATATCTAATAATATAGCTCAATGGTAGAAATCCAGTATCAGAAAATTATAAGTTATAATGGTAAACAGAGCTTTAGAATACGGAGATTCTAACCATAAGCATTTTGAGCATATTTAACATTCCTTCTGTTGAGGAAGGAAAATTCTATTGCTTTAAATATTTTAAAGGTTACTGAATAAATAATAAACCATAGAGAAACATGGCCTATATCGGTATGTTAACAGGGGAAAAAAACCCAGATGAGCTATTCACTTTTATATCTCTACTTCATAAAATGGCTTCCAAACAGTTCTGGTGAAGTAAACAGAGCCCAAGGCCTAAGAGAGACAATCCAAATTTCTTGATACCCTTAGGATACAGTTAATCAACTAGAAAAGGATTGTATTAAATCATCCCCTAAAAGAGAAAGAGCCAATTTTTTTTAAAGTGCCTACTTTATAAGTAAATACTAAATATACATGAGAAAGATTTGATTAAGTACGCTGATATTGCCAGACTGATGTCAGGTATTTTCATGAGCATTCAGAGACTGGATTATAAGAGTTAAGCAGTTGCTAAATGTAGCATGGTAATAAAAGTAAGATTAAAATAAATAATCTAACAAAGGAGCAAAGCCAGATTTTTTCCTGATGATATATCATAATCTGTTACTTAATATCTTAAGTTGATTACTTAAAAAGAATCTCACAGTTAAACTTATCTGTAACAGATTTTGAAAATTTTGCCTCACTTCTAGCCCATCGCAGTAAAAGCCCTCCATCCCTCATTCCATCTATTACCAAGTCCAAGTTCATACTGCTCTCACACAACAGTCCAGTAAGTTGAGAGACAAGGTGCTGGGGCAAGGAATAGCTGCTTTATTCAAAAAGTGAGCAAACTGAGAAGATGGCAGAGTATTGGCCTAAAGAACCATCTAAATTGGGAATAAAATTCAGACTTCTTTTATGTTACAGGAAAGGTGAAGCAAGAGAATTCAAGACTAAAGGGTAAAAGTGGAGTGCAGACTCCTTGGAGTCACATGGCCTTTAAGGGAAGCATAACATTTCTTTGTTCTTCTGCCTGCTCATGTAGGCTGGATCCCAAATCTGCAAAAAACTTTAAATTGTTAGTAGTTAGTTTTACTCTACCATTCTTATCTCCACTTATTAGTAAGGTTTCTGGGCTGAAAACAAACCTATTTATAACAAGTAGTAGCCATGAGAAGCTCCAGACCCTGGGGTGGGAAATTTCTTCAGGCAACTTAATGAGATATTTGGGGCACACGCAACATTTCTCCAATATTTAACTCTTTATGTGAATAGCCAGAGTAATAGAGTGTATAAACTGAAGAATGAGGGAGGCAGTTACAACATGATGTTAGTTCTGTTCTTCCTTAATACCATTCCACAATCTTGTGGGAAAAGGGAGATGACTGCTTTAGCTACTTCGTGCTGAACAGGGGCAACGGAGGAGTGGAATAGAATTGATCAAACTGAAACTGAAAATATTCCTGTGTGCCTGGTTTGTATCTAATATTATGTGAATGTGGTGTAACACATTGATTGATTTGTGGTTATTGCATCCCTGGTATACAACCCACCTTATCATGATGTATAATCATTTAAATGTATTGTTGAAGTTTGCTTTGCTAATATTTGCCAAGGATTTTTGCATATATGTTCATCAGGGGTACTGGCCTGTAACTTTCTTTTTTTTGTAGTGGCTTTGTCTGGTTTTGTATCAGGGTAAAGCCAGCCTAAATAAAATGAGATTTGAATGGTTCAATCATCTTCAGTTTTTTTTGAATAATGTAAGTATGATGAATATTAATTCTTCTTTAAAAGTTTGGTAGAATTCACTTGAAAAGCTATCTGGTCCTGGACATTTTTTGTTGGGAGTTTTTTTTATTACTGATTTAATTTCATTAGTTGTGGTCACTCTGTTCAGATTTTCTGTGTCTTCCTGACTCAATCTTGGGAGTTTGTATGTTTCTGGGAATTTATCTGTTTCTTCTAGGTTGTCCAAATTGTTTGTTTAGTAATGTCTTATGATCCTTTGTATTTCTGTACTGTGAGTTGCAACTTTTCCCTTTTCATTTCTTATTTTATTTATTTCAGTCATTTCTATTTTTTTCTTGATGAGTGTGGGTAAATGTTTATCAATTTTGTTTCTTTTCAAAGAAAGAGCTCTTAGTCTCATTGATATTTTCTATTTTTTAAATTTTAGTTTCTATTTCATTTACTTCCATTCTGACCTTTACTATTTCCTTCCTTCTACTAACTTTGGTAGAATTTAGTACTTTTTCTAGCTTCTTCAGATGTAAAGTTAGATTATTTGAGATTTTTCTTGTTTCCTCAGGTAGCCCTTATCACTTTAAACATCTTTCTAAGAACTGCTGGTTTTGCTGTGCATAGATTTTGAAATACTGTTTCATTTGTCTCGAGGTTTTTTAAATTTTCTCTTTGACATCTTCAGTGACTTATCGGTTGTTTAGTGTCATGTTGTTTAGCCTCCAAGTTTGTGTTTTTTCCAGTTTTCTTCATGTAATTGATTTCTATTTTAATACTCTTGGGGTCAGAAAATATGCTTGATATGATTTCAGTCCTCTTACACTTATTGAGGCTTCTGTTTTTTTGCCTAGCATGTGATCTATCTGGAAGAATGTTTTATGTGCACTTGAAATGAATGTGGATTCTGATGTTTGGGGGAAGAATGCTCTCTCTCTCTCTCTCTCTCTCTCTCTCTCTGTCTCTATCTATCTATCTCTGTCTTGTGGACACACAGCAAGATGGCAGTGATCTGCAAGCCAGGAAGACATGTCTATCACAACCTGACCATGTTAGCATCTGATTTCTCACTTTCTTTTTTTTTTTTTTTTTTTAACATCTTTATTGGGGTATAATTACTTTACAATGGTGTGTTAGTTTCTGCTCTATAACAAAGTGAATCAGTTATACATATACATATGTTCCCATATCTCCTCCCTCTTGCGTCTCCCTCCCTCCCACCCTCCCTATCCCACCCCTCCAGGCTGTCACAGAGCACCGAGCCAATATCCCTGTGCCATGCAGCTGCTTCCCACTAGCTATCTACCTTACTACGTTTGTTAGTGTGTATATGTTCATGACTCTCTCTCGCCCCGTCACAGCTCACCCTTCCCCTTCCCCATAACCTCAAGTCCGTTCTCTAGGAGGTCTGCGTCTTTATTCCTGCCTTACCCCTAGGTTCTTCATGACATTTTTTTTTTCTTAAATTCCATATATATGTGTTAGCATACTGTATTTGTCTTTTTCTTTCTGACTTACTTCACTGTGTATGACAGACTCTAGGTCTATCCACCTCATTACAAATAGCTCAATTTCGTTTCTTTTTATGGCTGAGTAATATTCCATTGTATATATGTGCCACATCTTCTTTATCCATTCATCCGATGATGGGCACTTAGGTTGTTTCCATCTCCGGGCTATTGTAAATAGAGCTGCTATGAACATTTTGGTACATGACTCTTTTTGAATTTCGGTTTTCTCAGGGTATATGCCCAGTAGTGGGATTGCTGGGTCATATGGTAGTTCTATTTGTAGTTTTTTAAGGAACCTCCATACTGTTCTCCATAGTGGCTGAACCAATTCACATTCCCACCAGCAGTGCAAGAGGGTTCCCTTTTCTCCACACCCTCTCCAGCATTTATTGTTTCTAGATTTATTGATGATGGCCATTCTGACTGGTGTGAGATGATATCTCATTGTAGTTTTGATTTGCATTTCTCTAATGATTAATGATGTTGAGCATTCTTTCATGTGTTTGTTGGCAGTCTGTATATCTTCTTTGGAGAAATGTCTATTTAGGTCTTCTGCCCATTTTTGGATTGGGTTGTTTGTTTTCTTGTTGTTGAGCTGCATGAGCTGCTTGTAAATTTTGGAGATTAATCCTTTGTCAGTTGCTTCATTTGCAAATATTTTCTCCCATTCTGAGGGTTGTCTTTTGGTCTTGTTTATGGTTTCCTTTGCTGTGCAAAAGCTTTGAAGTTTCATTAGGTCCCATTTGTTTATTTTTGTTTTTATTTCCATTACTCTAGGGGGTGGGTCAGAAAGAATCTTGCTGTGATTTATGTCATAGAGTGTTCTGCCTATGTTTTCCTCTAATAGTTTGATAGTTTCTGGCCTTATATTTAGGTCTTTAATCCATTTTGAGCTTATTTTTGTGTATGGTGTTAGGGAGTGTTCTAATTTCATTCTTTTACATGTACCTGTCCAGTTTTCCCAGCACCATTTATTGAAGAGGCTGTCCTTTTTCCACTGTACATTCCTGCCACCTTTATCAAAGATAAGGTGTCCATATGTGCATGGGTTTATCTCTGGGCTTTCTATCCTGTTCCATTGATCTATCTTTCTGTTTTTGTGCCAGTACCATACTGTCTTGATAACTGTAGCTTTTTAGTATAGTCTGAAGTCAGGGAGCCTGATTCCTCCAGTTCCTTTTTTTGTTCTCAAGATTGCTTTGGCTATTCGGGGTCTTTTGTGTTTCCATACAAATTGCGAAATTTTTTGTTCTAGTTCTGTGAAAAATGCCAGTGGTAGTTTGATAGGGATTGCATTGAATCTATAGATTGCTTTGGGTAGTAGAGTCATTTTCACAGTGTTGATTCTTCCAATCCAAGAACATGGTATATGTCTCCATCTATTTGTATCATCTTTAATTTCTTTCATCAGTGTTTTCTGCATACAGGTCTTTTGTCTCCTTAGGTAGGTTTATTCCTAGATATTTTATTCTTTTTGTTGCAATGGTAAATGGGAGTGTTTTCTTGATTTCACTTTCAGATTTTTCATCATTAGTATATAGGAATGCCAGAGATTTCTGTGCATTAATTTTGTATCCTGCTACTTTACCAAATTCATTGATTAGCTCTAGTAGTTTTCTGGTAGCATCTTTAGGATTCTCTATGTATAGGATCATGTCATCTGCAAACAGTGACAACTTTACTTCTTCTTTTCCGATTTGGATTCCTTTTATTTCCTTCTCTTCTCTGATTGCTGTGGCTAAAACTTCCAAAACTATGTTGAATAAGAGTGGTGAGAGTGGGCACCCTTGTCTTGTTCCTGATCTTAGTGGAAATGCTTTCAGTTTTTCACCATTGAGGATGATGTTTGCTGTGGGCTTGTCGTACATGGCCTTTATTATGTTGAGGAAAGTTCCCTCTATGCCTACTTTCTGCAGGGTTTTTATCATAAATGGGTGTTGAATTTTGTCAAAAGCTTTCTCTGCATCAATTGAGATGATCATATGGTTTTTCTCCTTCAGTTTGTTAATATGGTTTATCACATTGATAGATTTGCGTATATTGAAGAATCCTTGCATTCCTGGAACAAACCCCACCTGATCATGGTGTATGATCCTTTTAATGTGCTGTTGGATTCTGTTTGCTAGTATTTTGTTGAGGATTTTTGCATCTATGTTCATCAGTGATATTGGTCTGTAGTTTTCTTTCTTTGTGACATCCTTGCCTGGTTTTGGTATCAAGGTGATGGTGGCCTCGTAGAATGAGTTTGGGAGTGTTCCTCCCTCTGCTATATTTTGGAAGAGTTTGAGAAGGATAGGTGTTAGCTCTTCTCTAAATGTTTGATAGAATTCGCCTGTGAAGCCATCTGGTCCTGGGCTTTTCCTTGTTGGAAGATTTTTAATCACAGTTTCAATTTCAGTGCTTGTGATTGGTCTGTTCATATTTTCTATTTCTTCCTGATTCAGTCTTGGCAGGTTGTGCATTTCTAAGAATTTGTCCATTTCTTCCAGATTGTCCATTTTATTGGCATAGAGTTGCTTGTAGTAATCTCTCATGATCTCTTTTATTTCTGCAGTGTCAGTTGTTACCTCTCCTTTTTCATTTCTAATTCTATTGATTTGAGTCTTCTCCCTTTTTTTCTTGATAAATCTGGCTAGTGGTTTATCTATTTTGTTTATCTTCTCAAAGAACCAGCTTTTAGTTTCATTGATCTTTGCTATTGTTTCCTTCATTTCTTTTTCATTTATTTCTGATCTGATTTTTATGATTTCTTTCCTTCTGCTAGCTTTGGGGTTTTTTTGTTCTTCTTTCTCTAATTGCTTGAGGTGCAAGGTTAGGTTGTTTATTCGAGATGTTTCCTGCTTCTTAAGGTGGGCTTGTATTGCTATAAACTTCCCCCTTAGAACTGCTTTTGCTGTATCCCACAGGTTTTGGGTCGTTGTGTCTCCATTGTCATTTGTTTCTAGGTATTTTTTGATTTCCTCTTTGATTTCTTCAGTGATCACTTCATTATTAAGTAGTGTATTGTTTAGCCTCCATGTGTTTGTATTTTTTAAAGATCTTTTCCTGTAATTGATATCTAGTCTCATGGCGTTGTGGTCAGAAAAGATACTTGATACAATTTCAATTTTCTTAAATTTGCCAAGGCTTGATTTGTGACCCAAGATATGATCTATCCTGGAGAATGTTCCGTGAGCACTTGAGAAAAATGTGTATTCTGTTGTTTTTGGATGGAGTGTCCTATAAATATCAATTAAGTCCATCTTGTTTAATGTATCATTTAAAGCTTGTGTTTCCTTATTTATTTTCATTTTGGATGATCTGTGCATGGGTGAAAGTGGGGTGTTTAAGTCCCCTACTATGAATGTGTTACTGTCGATTTCCCCTTTTATGGCTGTTAGTATTTGCCTTATGTATTGAGGTGCTCCTATGTTGGGTGCATAAATATTTACAATTGTTATATCTTCTTCTTGGATCGATCCCTTGATCATTATGTAGTGTCCTTCTTTGTCTCTTTTAATAGTCCTTATTTTAAAGTCTATTTTGTCTGATATGAGAATTGCTACTCCAGCTTTCTTTTGGTTTCCATTTGCATGGAATATCTTTTTCCATCCCCTTACTTTTAGTCTGTATGTGTCTCTAGGTCTGAAGTGGGTCTCTTGTAGACAGCATATGTAAGGGTCTTGTTTTTGTATCCATTCAGCTAATCTGTGTCTTTTGGTGGGAGCATTTAGTCCATTTACATTTAAGGTAATTATCGATATGTATGTTCCTAGTCCCATTTTCTATATTGTTTTGGGTTCGTTATTATAGGTCTTTTCCTTCTCTTGTGTTTCTTGCCTAGAGAAGATCCTTTAGCATTTGTTGTAAAGCTGGTTTGGTGGTGCTGAACTCTCTCAGCTTTTGCTTGTCTGTAAAGGTTTTAATTTCTCCATCAAATCTGAATGAGATCCTTGCTGGGTAGAGTAGTCTTGGTTGCAGGTTTTTCTCCTTCATCACTTTCAGTATGTCCTGCCACTCCCTTCTGGCTTGTAGGGTTTCTGCTGAAAGATCAGCTGTTAACCTTATGGGGATTCCCTTATGTGTTATTTGTTGTTTTTCCCTTTCTGCTTTTAATATGCTTTCTTTGTATTTAATTTTTGATAGTTTGATTAATATGTGTCTTGGCGTATTTCTCCTTGTATTTATCCTGTATGGGACTCTCTGTGCTTCCTGGACTTGATTAACGATTTCCTTTCCCATATTAGGGAAGTTTTCAACTATAATCTCTTCAAATATTTTCTCAGTCCCTTTCTTTTTCTCTTCTTCTTCTGGAACCCCTATAATTTGAATGTTGGTGCGTTTCATGTTGTCCCAGAGGTCTCTGAGACTGTCATCAGTTCTTTTCATTCTTTTTTCTTTATTCTGCTCTGCAGTAGTTATTTCCACTATTTTATCTTCCAGGTCACTTATCCGTTCTTCTGCCTCAGTTATTCTGCTATTGATCCCATCTAGAGTATTTTTAATTTCATTTATTGTGTTGTTCATCGTTGCTTGGTTCATCTTTAGTTCTTCTAGGTCCTTGTTAACTGATTCTTGCATTTTGTCCATTCTATTGTCCATTCTATCTCCAAGATTTCGGATCAACCTTACTATCATTATTCTGAATTCTTTTTCAGGTAGACTGCCTATTTCCTCTTCATTTGTTAGGTCTGGTGCATTTTTATCTTGCTCCTTTATCTGCTGTGTGTTTTTCTGTTTTCTCATTTTGCTTATCTTACTGTGTTTGGGGTCTCCTTTTTGCAGGCTGCAGGTTCGTAGTTCCCGCTGTTTTTGATGTCTGTCTCCAGTGGCTAAGGTTAGTTCAGTGGGTTGTGTAGGCTTCCTGGTGGAGGGGACTAGTGCCTGTGTTGTGGTGGAAGAGGCTGGATCTTGTCTCTCTAGTGGTCAGGTTCACGTCTGGTGGTGTGTTTTGGGGTGTCTGTGGCCTTATTATGATTTTAGGCAGCCTCTCTGCTAATGGGTGGGGTTGTGTTCCTGTTTTGCTAGTTGTTTGGCACAGGTTGTCCAGCACTGTGGCTTGCTGGTCGTTGAGTGAAGCTGGGTGCTGGTGTTAAGATGGAGGTCTCTGGGAGATTTTCGCCGTTTGATATTATCTGGAGCTGGGAGGTCTCTTGTGAACCAGTGTCTTGAAGTTGGCTCTCCTACCTCAGAGGCAGAGCCCTGCCTCCTGGCTGGAGCACCAAGAGCCTTTCATCCACACGGCTCAGAATAAAAGGGAGAAAAAGTAGAGGGAATTAGTAGACGTATGAGGAAAGAAAGAAGGAAAGGAGGGAAGGAAGGAGGGAAGGAAGGAAGGAAGGAAGGAAGAAAGAAAGAAAGAAGCAAAGAAGGAAAGAAGGCAAGAATGAATGAAAGGAGGGAGGGAGGGAGGGAGGAAGGAAGGAGGGAAAGAAGGAAAAACAAAAGGAAAGAAGATACAGTAAAAATAAAATAAAGTATAATAAAGTTATTGAATTAAAAAATTCTTAATTAGAAAAAAAAAAAGGACGGATAGAACCTTAGGACAAATATTGGAAGCAAAGCTGTACAGACAAAGTCTTACACAGAAGCGTACACATACACCCTCACAAAAAGAGGTAAAGGGGGAAAAATCATAAATCTTGCTGTCAGAGACCACCTCCTCAATTTGGGATGATTCGTTGTCTAAAGGAGGGAAGGAAGGAGGGAAGGAAGGAAGGAAGGAAGGAAGAAAGAAAGAAGCAAGGAAGGAAAGAAGGCAAGAAGGAACAAAAGGAGGGAGGGAGGAAGGAAGGAAGGAGGGAAAGAAGGGAAAACAGAAAGAAGATACAGTAAAAATAAAATAGAGTATAATAAAGTTATTGAATTAAAAAATTCTTAATTAGAAAAAAAAAAGGGACGGATAGAACCTTAGGACAAATGTTGGAAGCAAAGCTATACAGACAAAGTCTTACACAGAAGCGTACACATACACCCTCACAAAAAGAGGTAAAGGGGGAAAAATCATAAATCTTACTGTCAGAGACCACCTCCTCAATTTGGGATGATTCGTTGTCTAAAGGAGGGAAGGAAGGAAGGAAAGAAAGAAAGAAAGAAAGGACGAAGGTAAAGTATAATAACGTTCTTAAAATTAAAATTGATTATTAAGAAAAAAATTTTAAGAAAAAACCATGGACGGATAGAACCTAGGACAAATGGTGGAAGCAAGACTATACAGACAAGATCTCACACAGAAGCATACACATACACATTCACAAAAAGAGGAATAGGGAGAAAAATCATAGATCTTGCTCCCAAAGTCCACCTCCTTAATTTGGGATGATTGGCTGTCTATTCAGGTATTCCACAGATGCAGGGTACATCAAGTTGATTGTGGAGCTTTAATCCGCTGCTTCTGAGGCTGCTGGGAGAGATTTCCCTTTCTCTTCTTTGTTCTCACAGCTCACAGGGGCTCAGCTTTGGATTTGGCCCTGCCTCTGCGTGTAGGTCGCTGGAGGGCGTCTGTTTTTTGCTCAGACAGGACGGGGTTAAAGGAGCCGCTGATTCGGGGGTTCTGGCGTACGGAGGCCGGCGGCGGGGAGGGAGGGGCACGGAATGCAGGGCGGGCCTGCGGCGGCAAAGTCCGGCGTGACTCTGCACCAGCCCGGGGCCCGCCGTGCGCTCTCCCGGGGAAGTCGTCCCCGGATCCCGGGAACCCGGCAGTGGCGGGCTGCACAGGCTCCGCGGAAGAGGGGAGTGGAGAGCGACCTGCGCTCGCACACAGGCCCCTTGGTGGCGGCAGCAGCAGCCCCAACGTCTCCCGCCCGCCTTGGTGTCCGCGCCTCCAGCCGCGGCTTGCGCCCGTCTCTGGAGTCAGCGCCCTCAGCCGCGGCTCGCGCCCGTCTCTGGGGTCCGCGCCCTCAGCCGCGGCTCGCGCCCGTCTCTGGGGTCCGCGCCCTCAGCCGCGGCTCGCGCCCGTCTCTGGGGTCCGCGCTTTCAGCCGCGGCTCGCGCCCGTCTCTGGGGTCCGCGCTTTCAGCCGCGGCTCGCGCCCGTCTCTGGGGTCCGCGCTTTCAGCCGCGGCTCGCGCCCGTCTCTGGGGTCCGCGCTTTCAGCCGCGGCTCGCGCCCGTCTCTGGGGTTCGCGCTTTTAGCCGCGGCTCGCGCCCGTCTCTGGAGTTCCTTTAAGCAGCGTTCTTAAACCCCTCTCCTCACGCACCAGGAAACAAAGAGGGAAGAAAAAGTCTCTTGCCTCTTCGGCAGGTGCAGGCTTTTCCCCGGACTCCCTCCCGGCTAGCTGTGGTGCACTAACCCCTTCAGGCTATGTTCAAGCCGCCAACCCCAGTCCTCTCCCTGCGCTCCGTCCGAAACCGAAACCCTAGCCTCAGAGCCTCAGCTCGCAGCCCCGCCCGTCCCGGCGGGTGAGCAGACAAGCCTCTCGGGCTGGTGAGTGCCGGTCGGCACCGATCCTCTGTGCGGGAATCTCCCCGCTTTGCCCTCCGCACCCGTTGCTGTGCACTCCTCCGCGGCTTCGAAGCTCCCCCCTCCGCCTCCCGCAGTCTCCGCCCGCGAGGGGGCTTCCTAGTGTGTGGAAACTTTTCCTCCTTCACAGCTCCCTCCCACTGGTGCAGGTGCCGTCCCTATTCTTTTGTCTCTGTTTATTCTTTTTTCCTTTTGCCCTACCCAGGTACGTGGGGAGTTTCTTGCCTTTTGGGAGGTCTGAGGTCTTCTGCCAGCCTTCAGTAGGTGTTCTGCAGGAGTTGTTCCACGTGTAGATGTATTTCTGGTGTATCTTTCACGTTAGTGTTGTGCGTGGATTTCTCAAATGCCGAAAATGAAAATATATTCCTTATTTTCAAAATGCCTTCTTCTCAGGTACATCAACATAAGTGATTAGTAGCAGCGGCAGCTTTGCAACCACTGTTGAACGCCAAGTTGTTCAGGCAAATTTGGTAGAGATGTGGATAAACTGTTAGCATTCAATGCATCTGTTTAGAAACTCCCGTACAAAGGACTTTGTTTTGGCAGGAGGCAAAAAAAATGTTCTCTCTTCCCACAAGTAGTCTACCATGGTAAAATAGGATACATTTGAAGTGGCTATTTCCTATTTCCAGGCAGGTACCAGCTGAGGGGCAGAAGGCCTTGGGCCTTGGGTCTCCTCCAGGCGCTGACTTTTTCAGGAAAGAAAAGTCTTAACATCCTCTGGAATCCAGATATGATTCCAGGAGACGAATGTTTCGCATTTGAAACCAAAGCTTCCGCCCTATGGTTGCCCACGGAAAAGGGCGCGAGGAGGGCGGTGGTCAAACCCACCAGGGCGACCAGCCTGACTTCAGAGCCTGGCCTGGGGTGGGCATTTGGGCGCTCGGAGCGGGGGCCACCCTCCTCCCGCCTTCTCCCGGAGCTTGTATTAGTGATGTGGGGGTTCACGCAGGGTCCCCGCCTGCTTTGGAACCGGGGGACGTCGCTGGGGTGCTCGCCCTCGTCGCCCTCCCTGCTTGCGCCTGATTTCTCACTTTCAATCCAGAAATGTCTGAAAATAAATTTCTGTTGTCTAAGCCACCGTCCCTATGGTATTTTGTTCTGGTAGCCTGAACAGACAAAGACATAGAATTATAATGTTTCCCCATAAAGCCTTTATTAATAGAGGAAAATGTATCAGAGGGAAAGGAATATTGATGGCTAAGGAAAGAGGCTCAGTCACAGAGTCAAGTGCATCCATAGCTTAAAAGCCAAGGTAAAGTGAGTACCTGAAAACATATCATATGAGGAGTTCTTTAGGAGATTTAGGAGGGAAATAATTAATCAGCTGAACTCTACACATTGGTATAAAAGACTTTCTGTCTCTCTCATCTTAAATAATGTTAACAACAAGCAAGAACCAAACAAAAATTCTCTTATCTATCTCTCCAGATCTACCCTATCTTTTCCCATACTTTTGTATCTGTGTCCTAGGGCTGCTGTAACAATGTACCACACAATAGGTAATTTAACACAACATAAATTTGTTCTCTTACAGTTCTTGTGTCTAGAAGTTTGAATATAAAGCTTCAGGTGTGCCATGCTCCTTCTGAAAGTTCTAGGGAAGAATCTGTTCCATGTCTCTCTCCTTCTTTCTGGTTACTGCCAGCAATCCTTGGTTCCAACCACAATCTCTACAGTGAGACCATTCTCTCAAATTTCACTGATTACCTCCATCTACAAAAATCTATGCACATTTTTCAATATTCATGTAACTTGGTCATTTGACCACTCCTTCTTTCTGGATTTTTTTTTATATAACCTCGTGTGTTACTACACTTTATTTCCATTCCACTTCTGCCACTTTTGGGATATGTCTCCTCTTTTTCAGGCTTAATCACGTCTTCCCTGTTATTATCTGAAGTTTAAGAATTACCCTAAGTTATTTCTTTATTCATTTTATATCCATCCACAATTTCCGTCTATATGCAGTTACTTACATGTTATTGTCTCAATGCCTTGTTTCTTCTCTGAATCCCAGACTTTCGTAAACAACCTAATTGACATCTTCTTTTGGATATTACCAAACCACCTCAATATTAACAAGTTGAAAATAGTTGAGTTTTTAACTCAAAACAGTGAAAGGCACAGAAATCACCCAGATGTGCTAACCATGAATCTTGAAAATTTTCCCAATACTGTCTTCATCTCTTTTACCATATCAAGTTCACAACAAAGTTATGTTGGTTGATAACCTAGATATCTCAAAAGGAACCGTTTCTGTATCCCTACTTACCATCACCAACCTAGTCTGATATTCTACGGTATTTCCTTCATCTTTTTGATCATCTTTGAGCTCATTTACCTTTATCTGCATTGTAACTAGTGTAATTTTATTTTCACTACTAGTTTCTATCATGTCATCACTATGCTGAAAAAGCCTTAATAAATTTTCGTTGTTCTCTCTACCTATCATCTGTCTATCTATCATCTATCTATCACAAGTTCTATAATGGTTCTGCATAGTTTTTCATCTAATCTTCTACACATTTCTCCTGACTTTTTTACCCCCAGATATTTTGATCTTATTTCTGTCTCTAACAGACCTATGATTATTTCTGAAAATCTCATCCCTTTCCCATTCACTTAGATAATTTCTACCAGATTTCATTTTAAGTTACTTCTTCAGGGAAGGCCCTGTTTGCCACTTAAGAATTACTCTAATGGGTGCTTCCACAGAGTTATTCACCTTCACTTCTTGGCACTTTTTCACTGTTTAAATTTTACATATATTTATGTAATTCATTGCTTACCATGTAACTCCCTACTAGAATGTAATCTCAAAGAAAGCAGACAGATGCCTGTTTTTGTTTGCTGAATAGAGTATCGTGGAATAGGCTTTCTATTAATGCTGATTCAGTGCCACAGAATGAATGAATATGGATAGGAATTTGGAAAAACCTCTTTGACTTCAAAAGTATTGGTAAATTATAGGCAAACATATTTTAGAAAGAATGTTCTGCATATACTCTTGCTTATAAATAAAATACACTTCCTTGAGAGTCAAATGCTTTTGAGAACAATTAGTCATTTTATTACTTATGATATGTCAAGTGGTTTTAAACATTAGCAGTTTTATTACTGCCAACAAGCATGCATGGAAGACATAATTAAACTCAATTTTTGCAGATAAAGAAAGACTCTTGTGATAAGAAAAAAATTAGGAGTGACTCCCTATAAACATTGCCTTAGTAAAAAATCTCCTTCCCTTTGACTGTGAGTGAACCCTGTGAATATGATGAGATATCACTCCCATGATTATGTTAAATTATATGGAGAAATGAAGATTATCTGGACAAACTTAATTTAATTATATGATCAATTTAAAAGCAGAAAGTTTTCTCCAGATGGTTAACAGAATGGGAAGCCAAAGAGATTCAAAGGATTTGACATGTTCTTCCTTGCACAGAGGATGGAAGGGGCAACATCAGAAAGCATGCAATTTTCCTCCCAACGAGTGGCCACGGCTGACACCCAGCAAGAAAATCGTGATGTGCATGGAGCTGAATTTTACTAACAACACAAATGAGTTCAGAAACAAATTTCTTCCCAGATCCTCCAGTTAAGAACCAGTCTAGGGTTTCCCTGGTGGTGCAGTGGTTGAGAGTCCGCCTGCCGATTCAGGGGACACCGGTTCGTGCCCACATGCCACGGAGAGGCTAGGCCCGTGAACCATGGCCACTGAGCCTGAGCGTCCGGAGCCTATGCTCTGCAGTGGGAGAGGCCACAGCAGTGAGAGGCCCGTGTACTGCAAAAAAAAAAAAAAAAAAAAAAAGAACCAATCTAGTCAATACCTGACCCCAGTCTTTTGAGACCCTAAGGAAAAAACAAAAGAAAAGTTGAACTCACCCAGACTTCTGCCCCACAGAATTGTGAGGTAACAAATGGGTGCTGTTGTTTTAACTGGTAAATTGGTGGCATTTGATATGCAGCAATAACGAATTAATATGTCTACTGAAGGGTAAATGATTCCCCAGATATCTTACATCTAAAATATAACAAATGTAGGACTAAACCCCAGACCTTCCTGGCTTCAAATCTCTAACATTTTTCACTCATTCCACACAGCACTATACAAATCTGATAGGGGCGAGAAAGAGGCAACAACAACAATGCAGGTGGTTCAGAAACTACATACTTTTTTCTTGAGTCATAGATAATGAGGAGTGGTTTTCAAAATTGGTTCAGTTGGCAATTAAGAAATCCAAGTTCTCATCCAAGCTAACAATCATTAGCTTTATTATTTTTCTATGACTGATTTTTTTCTCAGTTAAAGGAAATCTTTTCTAGTTCCAGTTCCTATTAATTCTCTTGTCTGTTTACCTTGTCTTTAGACAAGGCAGCCTTGAGATATTGAAACTATACTGAGTTATTATTTGGTATCCCAAGAGTGTCCAGCATACAACTGACCATCAATACATATCTCATCATTATACGTCTACAGAGGCTTTCCTACAGCTACCTTGTCAGTTCTTCCCTAGTAACTAGGAGGCAGAGAACAGACCTTCTGAGCTATAAAAGTGATCCATTTTATTTACATCACTGTAAACCTTGAAGCTCACTTTCCTCCAGGAACCTTTTTTAAAAAATTAGTCCTTTTGGATAAAATTTATTTTGTCATCTAAAAACTCCACAGTTAGTTACTGAAACTAGATGTGATATGAATACACTAGGAGTTTTTCTTAGGATACAATTGAATTGTGATAATTGTACTTAAAAGTACTTTACATACCTTTGTTGACAATTCACTCCCACTGTTTATATAGTAAAAAAGATTACAGTGGAAAACACTCTTCACATGATAAAGTTACTTGCTTTACATCTTCACGTTTTTCACGACTTCTTTCTCATCAGCTTATCTTCCTGGCACACAGCTCCGCATACTGCCCTGACTTCCCCATTCCATTTCCATGTTGTCATGGGTCAGAATTGTAGCAACATAATATTGTACTTGGTAAATATGTTTTATTTTTTTCACTCCATTTCTTCCAGCTATAAGTCTGACCAAATCTACCTTCATCTGTTTCAGTAAGTGTGTGTAATATAATGAACTCTTTTTCTAAGAATTTCAGAGGCTTCAAAATAAATAGGCACACACAATTGTAAAGCAATTATACTCTAATAAAGGTGTTAAATAAATAAAAATTTAAAAAAATAAAAAAAGTAAATAGGGATTAAAAACTTACTAACACAGAAACATAAGTAAGAGTAATTTGAACATTCTGAAAGCAGGCTTGTATTTTATAGACTGTATGAATGTTAATACACTGCTATTTAACATGCTTTAAAATTTATTGTGACCTAAGCTTGTCATGAAAATGACATTCAACTTTTTATATGTTCCACATGGTGTAGATAACCATTATATTTTTAATCGTAAATGAAAATCATTAAGACAAATAATGTAGAGGGATTATTTTAAAGCCTTCCTACCTTTACAATCATCAATACCATCTGTACGTCTGCCAGCAAAATATAAGAGAATTCAAATTGCAAGATTCAAGATATTCAGCGATTATATACAAAACCTATACAGAAATTTCTCACCTGATAAATAACATTGAATAAATTACCTAGGCACAGTCTGTGAGCTTTCATCTTCCTTTGGAACATTAAATATTGGTTACTATCATAGGAAGAATTTTACAGTAGATGGAATTGCACTTTGATTCACAGTGGCAATCTCTGAATTTATCACTCTCTGCTTCTCTTTTTCTGTAGACCATTACCCAAGTCATGCTATTTACACCAGCTGTATGCTCTTGTTCAGTGCAACTAAGGCATTTAACCTCCAACTCATAAGCCTGATCTACACTCCTTCCTCCCCATTCCCATTCGAAAAAAGCTATTTGTCATAATTCTGTCTCCTGTGTCTGTTGATTGTTTGCAAACAGAAACCCATCATTATAAATCTCTCTCTTCAATCTCCTAGCAATGCACTTAACGGAAATGATTTCCCCAGAAGTGCTTCTTCCTTTTACAATCTTTACTATAAAAGCAATTTTAACTCCTTATAAGCAATTTTCTAACCTGTGGATCAGTGCTGTTTAACTACAATTCAAGAGCAACTACTGAAATATATATAAGTACCTGATTTTTGAACAATCAAAGCATAACCTTGGTCATGAAAATTTTAAAAAATCATGATATGATCATTCTTAAAATCAATGAAGAAATAAAAAACAAATTTTAGGGGAAGTTATCTGAGAACTAACCAAATTATCTAATGAAAATTATCATACTCAAAATCATTTTCTCCATATACATTAAGGAGAAAGTAACAGGCATTTGTAGCAGGTACTGGGACTGCTGAAATGAGGTTTTAATGAGCGCAGAGACCTGCAAATGAATAATTAGCCTCAATGTGGTAACTGTTCAGACATATATACAAAAGAGGGAACTATCCATCCTAATGTATCAGAAAATTATCCAAAGATAACATGGCATAAAAGTTCAAAGGAAAATACACTTTCATAATTGGAGAAGATAGGAAAAGGGAATCTAAGCTATGTCAAGTGAGGCATTTTCAATGAGTATTAAGGAGAATGATAAGAGTTCCTTTCTGCAAGTGGTTCATAGTGAAGCTAAGAAGGTAGAGAAAATTTAAAGGGTATAATACTATGATACAATTTTTTTTTGTAAAGAAGGATAAATCATTGAAAGTTATCAGGCAGAAAACATTAAAAATATTATTTGTGTTTTAATACAACATCAACATCAATAAGTTGATGCTGTAGAGGTTAGTGTAAATCCAAAAAGGATGTTGTTGAAATAAAGTGTTTAAAAAACACAGTCGAGACATAGTGAACCTCTGAGCTAAGGCAGTTGTCAGGGAAATAGAAAAGAAGGTAGACCTAGAAGGTAACATTATAGAAAAGTTAGATATGGAATGAAAGGATTCATGGTTGATTTAGACTTTTCTAATTTGTACTTCTGAAAAGAAAAGTGAAGATGAAGACATGTGATATGAGAGAAACCATAGCAACTGTTTAAGAGAAACATTTTCTTATCATTATAATCATTTAAGTATACTAATGATATGTGTTAGAATTTTTGTAGTACAATTAGCACTCTGTATCTGTCGGTTCTGGATTCAACCAAACATGGATGAAATTCAAAGAACTACCCCATTTTATATAAGGGACTTGAGCATCTTCAGATTATGGTACTTACAAGGAGTTGGGGAATGGTTCTGGAGCCAATTCCCTGTGGATACCAAGGGACAAATGAAAATCAATTTTTTCTGAGCTGAAAATTTTTCTCCAGTTTAATTGAAATATAATATAATTGACATACAACAATATAAAAGTGCACAACAAAATGACTTGACTCACATATATTGTGAAATGATTACTAAAATAAGTTTTTAAACATTATCTCACATAGTTACAACAAAAAGGAAGAAATTTTTTTTTCCTTGTCATGGTAACTCTTAGGATTTACTTCCTTAATGACGTCCAGATGTGACCTACAGCACTGTTCACTATAGTCAACATGTTTACGTTACATCCTTATACTTGTTTATCTTATAACTGGAAGTCTGTACCTTTCCACCACCTTCATCCAATCTCCCCTCTCCCACACACCCTGCCTTAGGTACACACAAATCTGATCTCTTTTTCTGTAAGTTTTGTTGTTTTTGTTTAGATTCCACAGTATACAGTATTTGTTTTCCTCTGTCTGACATATTTAACTTAGCATAATACACTTAGGTCCATCCATGTTATTGCATATGGCAGGATTTCTGCCTTCTTCTTTTTCTCATTGAAGTGTAAATTGACATACAAAGTTATATCAGTTTCAGCTGTACAATGTAGTGATTTGACATTTACATACATTACAAGATGATTATCACAATTAAGTCTAGTTACCACCTGTCAGCATTTAAAGTTATTACATTACTCCTGACTATATACCCTACTCTGTATATCACATTCCCATGATTTATTTACTTTATAACTGGAAGTTTATGCCTCTTAATCTCATTCACCTATTTCCCCATCCCACCACCCTCTCCTTTCTGGTAACCACCAGTTTGTTCTCTGAATCTATGACTTCATTTTTGTTTTGTTGTGTTCGTTCATTTGTTTTGCCTTTTAGATTCTACATATAAGTGCAATTACATAATACTTGTCTTTCTCTGACTTATTTCACTTAGCATAATACCATCTAGGTCAATCCAAGTTGTTGCAAATGGTAAGATTTCCTTCCTTTTAATGACTGAGTAATATTCCATTGTGTGTGTGTGTGTGTGTGTGTGTGTGTGTGTGTGTGTGTGTGTGCGCCTCATAACTTCTTTGTCCATTGAACAATTGATGGACACTTAGATTGTTTCCATGTCTTGGCTGTTGTAGATAATAATGCTATGAACATGGGATTGGAGATATCTCCTTGACATAGTGTTTTTTTCTTCCCTTTGAATATATACCCAGACATAAAATGGCTGGATCACATGGTAGTTCTATTTTTAGTTTTCTGAGGAACTCCCAAATTGTGTTCCATAATAAATTGATTTTTGATTGGTAATCATATTTAACTGTATTTTATTTTGAATAAAATCATAGGAAACTAAAATATATTTCACATTCACTGCATATAGAAACTGTAATACTTCCCGCAAATGCACTGCACTAGCACATTAAACAATCCCTAATCATAAAGTACTTACATTAATATGGAAATAAATGGAGATATCTCAATTTAGATTTAAAAAGTTCTTATCATTGAAATATTAGTTAACAATTTCTTTGATAAACTATTACAACTGGTAGTAGTAAAGCTAAGAAATGTTTCTATATTTCTATTAAAGATAACATTGTATCATCTTTTATATGTCAACTATGAATTCAAACTGTGAAAGATCCTATAAGACTAAAATTTTTCCACTTACCCTTGCAAAAGCCTGCCCCCAAATTGTTCTTTTCCATCCCTCTTGCTAAACTCAAATTGTCTAACTAACAGCTACTGGGCTGTTACACCATCCTGGCTGACCCTGCTTCCTTGTCCTGTGACTAACCCATCCTCAGATTCCCTATAACTTCTGAGAATGTGAACAGTACTCAATTCTAGGAACAACTTGAACTCTAAATAATTTCCGTCAATCTTTAATCTTCCTGCAGAACATACTTCTTAGAGCTGTTCTCTTGTGTCACAATGTTTTAATAAAAGGCTTTAGATAATGGCTTTGCTGTTTTTTTTTTTTAAATTTTCCTTTCACAAAGCTCATTATTGGTAAGATAAGTTTTGATTTACTTTTTCAATACTAGTCAGAAACAGAAGTGTGGATTCTGCTCTTTACCCTTGGTAATGGATAATCACTGAAAGGCTTTGACCAGGGAATGGCTATACAGGAACTGCTTCTATAAGACAATTGATTTAAAAATTCTGTGAAACATAGGTTAAGTTAAAGAGAATCCAAGAAGTCTTCCAGATGATTTTAAATATACAGTAAATAGGGACCTGATTTGGACTTATGACTGTGAAATGGAAAGGGAGGGATAGTTATGTAATGAATAATGCAGCAGACTTATGAAAGGATTAGAAATAGAAGTTACCTCTATAGTTTTGAGCATCAAATAATTTACATTAAAAAAGAAAAGTCAGAAAGGAGAAGAGAGGTTTCCCGTTTTGGGATGAGGAGAGTGGGATGTTGATGTTGATAAATGACAGAGGAAAGTATTGTTTTAAACTTGAAAGTAAATTTATGCAGGGGATTTCAAGTAAGTCATCAAAATTGAGGGCATGAGGCTTAAAACGTAGAAATGATGACAGGTGAGTATTTGTGAGTTACCTGTACAAAAGGATGTAGAGTCAAGATACTTATGAAAGGATTGGGAGGAAAGAGAGAAGGAACCAGAGAGGAAAAGACTAAGAGTAGACAGAAATGAGAGAAAGAGAGAAATTAGTCTATTGGAAGAAACTTGAATAAAATAAACTGTGTTTCATCATATCCAAGTGCCTTCATTTGTGTGACTCACCATTTATTTTATACACCATAAAGAGGGGAAAATATGTACCAAATACGTACATCTTAGAATCAAAGAAATACAGTGTGTTTAGGATACAACAGGGAAATGGCTATGAGTCCATCATAGTTATCAATAAAAGAGTATTTTACAAAAAAATAGTTTACAATGATGAGTCCATAAGGTGTAAATATGTGTATAGCTGGTGAGTAGATGTCTGTAACCAAAAACTCATTTGAAGTGAAAGAGGCTGAAACTTCAATGTGAAAGTCATCCCAAGCCATGGCTGTTGTAAGAAGTAGGCAAGGAGGTTGGGAGAAGGTGGTATACCTCTCTGCATTAATTTCCAAAGGAAACTACCATCATGATTGTGTTAGAATAAAGGTCTGAAAGTGAGACAGGAACTCTGCTATCCTCTTTCTCCTGTTCGAGACTGTCCAAAAGAAAGACAGAACAGCTTCCTCTGGAGAAAATATCAAAAACATGTTGTCATCAAGAGAAAGCAGGGTGGACTTATGAGAGTTTTCAGTTAGAATTAGAAGGAGCATCCAGAAAAAGTTTAAACAGGAAGGAAAGATGCTTCACATGGACAGGAGACAGACTTACTTGCTCAAAAACGGCTGAACATCTTTTATTACTTGCATATATTTTCCCTGACCCTTTACTGTTCTGTACTAGGAACATTTGTCTCATCCTTTAGTTTAAATAATATCCTCCTAATAAATATTTTTATCTTTATGAAAATTAGCTCAGTGTTAATTGTAAGACAAACACTCTTAGCATAAATGCACTGAATGGTAGTTCTACTGATAAAGAGCAGTAGATGCAAACACTAACGATGCTTGGTGAACACTGATTTACTGAAAGTTTCCTCATCAATTCCTGGGGTTTATGTAGAAATTGTTTTTTTGCCATTTCAGCCCGTTCCTCAAGTGCCAGAAGTTTAATAGAGGGCTCTGGAATTAGAATAATTGGGTTGAAAAAGTTAATCCTAGTCTTCTGAAAAAAGTGTTTGACAGTGATGTGTTGGCAAATGTTTAAAAACTAGCTTTCCGAAGGAAAAAGTCAAGCTCCTGATTCATAGTGTTTTCTGATTTCTGGGGTGTACATATGACCACCACCATGACTGATTTCAAGCCAGCAACAACCGGACAGTCACTGGCCCATAAAACTGAAAATTTTACAGTTGACTCTTGAGAGTGGGTGTCTGAGTGTCACATCGCTTCATGCTGATATATCAAAGCAATATCATTTAGAAGAAAGAGTCCTGGAGTTTGTAATGAAAGATATAGACACTGATCCTATCTCAACTTTCCACTAGTCTTTTAAGATCTGGTGAACAGGAACTATCTTACTTCCTTCTGCTTCCCATTATTTACTTCCTACTAGCTATGAGATATCCACAAGAAGGATGGTTAGAAAGATGGCAAGGTTGCTAATATTATTATTATTTCTATTTGTCACAAAGGAAATTGAAAAAAATTCAAGGTAAATAATTAGACTTTGGCAATAGAGTAATAGAGATCAATCTTTAAAATTACTTTTATCTCAACATATTAATTTTAATTAAATTACTTGCACTTCCAGGAAAGTAAAGTTAAATAACTGGTTCATATAATTTATAAATGTGAACACATGGTTATAGGCTGCTCTGCCCCTCCAGGGGTTGGTCTGTGGATCAATCCTCTCTCTTTCCCTAGGTCTACATCATGGACTCTCAAAGCGGGTGGAGTATATCACTCCTTTTATGTGTATGACACAGATACCTGTAACATTAAAATTTAATGGTGAGGTGTGGGTAGCCAAAAAAATGTCCATAGAGAATCTTTTCATGATTTTTTTTATGTTGAAGCCCATTGGCTTTATCAGTACTAATAGAGCATTGTGTGTTGATGGGTGTGTTCTATTCTGTGTCATGCATTACAGTAGCCACCAGCTACATGTGGTTATTGAGCCGTTGAGACGTGGATAGTCGGAAGAAATGAGTTTTAAATTACATTTACTTTTAATTAAACTTAAATAGCTACTGTATCTATTGCTGCAGTATTGGACAGCACAGCTCTAGATCCTAGTGGAAAAACCTGATTTAAAGACACGTATGGGTGTCATTTATGAAAAATTATTTAAGCAGTTAACTAACAGTTGCTACCAACTAGATTCTTTTTCTATTACACTGAAACATCTGATATCAGTTGATTTATGATTCTCTATGCTACAAAATTTCTTTCAGTTCTCAAAAGACAGTAGGAGCCTGTGTAATCCCTGACAAATGAATCAAAAACTAGAGGTCTTGTCTTAAGGTGGGAAGGTTCTCGCCATCCTTCCCTTGGAAATTAAAAATATTATGAAGGAATAAATAAAATACTCAAATAAAATAAGATATATGAAGGAGTCCAAAGTGGCATCCTTCCATCCAGTGATTCCCATCTAGAACCCTACACACTAAATCAAATGTAAAAAAAAGAAATTTTCAAAGTACATCATTTATTATTACTTTCATAACACCTTCAAAATTACAAAACATTCAGAAATCAAAGGCTGCAAGATCGATTTTTATTACTTCAGTTTGTAATGGTTCATCTGATTGCACCTGTTCCAAGAGGGGAGACCAATTACCTTTCCTTACCCAATTCCTAGATAATAATATTTAATAGCATTCTATAAAAATCACAATAAGTAAGATCATTTTTCAGCACCATGCTAATTAACCTTACAGCAACACTATGTAAGTAGATGTTAGGACTAGTTTACAGATAAAGTATAGCAAAATTAAGGTCACATATACTAGTCAATAGAAGTAGCAGAGGCAGGATTCTGAGTCAATACCACTTGATACAAGATTTGTGTTCATAAGCACAATTATGTAGGGTTACTCATCATGCAAGAAAGATTGAAGTGCACTGTTTAGAATGATCCTGATATGTTAGCTTATTTCTATTAAATATATGTGTATGCGCACACAGAGAACTAGCCACATACTCTAAACTCCTAAAGATGGAGAATCCAATTCTAGAAGAGAAGAATTATTTTGAAAGAGTGTAGTATTACCAATAATTGTTAAATAACAAGCTTATTTGCACTGTAAAGTTTTACTAGAAATGAACATTGCTATATGTAGCATAATATATTATAGTCATGGTGCACAAAATTTAAAAAAAAAAGTAAGGTAATTTTTGAAATTTTTGCCATACTGAAATTACAAAAAAAAAAAATCATTGTGTGACTGGGTCTACAAAAAACATACGTTGCATTGGGGATTATCTAATGACTAATGAAATTTATGTATCCAATCTAACTTTTCAAACTGAAAAGTTTGAAACTTTTCATTGAAAATACAACTTTTCATTGTATTTATAGTGAACTAAGGCATAATTAATTCAATGTGATTGCACTGGATCAATACAGCAGAAATAAGGGCAGATCTAGAAAGCATAGCAAAATGTTATGTTAACCATCAAGATGTTAACCATCAAGATGGTTAACCATCAAGAATAATGACAGAAATTTGTTGTGGATAGAATATATGATTGATAAGATCTCAGATGGAGAAGAAAATCAATCCTGGTACCTTAATTATATATATATATATATATATATTTCTCTGTTTCTTAATATTGAAGTTCCTCAAGTACAGATTACAGCTTACCATGGAGCTATAGCTCCTCCTAGTAGCTAAGGGTTTATATGTAAAATGCAAAGAAGTGTATTACCGGTAGAGAGGCAATCATTAAAGAAAAATCACAAAGTGGTTTATAAGGAAACAAAATGAGAGAATTTCACTTCTTTTGTCCCATATATATCCATAGAAAGTCTAGGGAAAGATGAAGTATACAAATTCTTATGGCATTTATTTAATGAAGTAAAGACATATAAGCTGTTATATATATATATGGAGAGAGAGAGAGAGACTCAGTACATAATAACTCAGTCCACTTTGTTACATGTCTTTTGTTATTATAAAACACTCAAATTCATTTCCCAAAGGAAAACAGTGCCTAATGACAGAAATTGTACTGTACCTGCAAGCCTGGTAGTAACACATGTAGTTGTTCTATCCACATTTAGTGGGGGGGTGGGCGGAAGGGCAAGATAGAAGTATGGGATTAAGAGATACAAACTACTGTGTATAAAATAGATCAGCAACAGGATATATTGTACAGCACAAGGGAATATAGCCATTATCCTGTAATAACTTTTGATGGAGTATAATCTGTATAAATACTGAACCACAACCCTTGTATACCTGAAATTAATATAATGTAAATCGACTACACCCCAATAATAAATAAACAAATATAAAAAATTAAAATATACCAATATTCAATTTGTTTAATGTAAGTAAATTTAATTCTAATAATAACAATCGTAATTGTGTGACAGAATCTAGAATTAAATATCTGAATTCTTAAATCATTCACTCATTCAGAAATCATAAATTGTTGTACACTCTGTCCAGTGCAAAGGTAAAGGATAAAGTCCTTGCCTTTCAAGAAGTACATAGATTAGTGAAAGACCTGGACAGCAAAAATGAGAACTAGAGAGAGAAGGGGAAAGGATAGAGTAAAAAATTAAAGGAATGCTGTCAGATACAGGACCATATATAATAAATCTTAAACAAGCATAAATGTCTTAAATTGCCCTCTTAAAAGAAGTCTGCTGGAGCAGATTCAAAACAAAATTCCAAACTATGCTACTTTTGCAAAACACATATAAAGCTAAATGGCATAAGAACACTAAAAAAGAAAAGACTAAGCAACAATGCATCAATAAATTTGAACTAAAGCAAAAGCAAGTAGCACTAATGGTCATTGGAAATCAGTGTGGTTCTTTAGAAACAAATTGGTTATATACAAAGGACATGAAAATATTCACTCTATTTGTTTGTTTGTTTTTGTTTTGTTTTGTTGCGGTACGCGGGCCTCTCACTGCTGTGGCCTCTCCCGTTGTGGAGCACAGGCTCCGGACGCGCAGGTTCAGTGGCCATGGCTCACGGGCCCAGCCACTCCGCGGCATGTGGGATCTTCCCAGACCGGGGCACGAACCTGCATCCCCTGCATCGGCAGGCGGACTCTCAACCACTGTGCCAAGAGGGAAGCCCCACTCTATTTTTTTAATTGAAGAGTCTGACCTATAAACATATAATTTTTGTTATAAAAAGCAATACATGTGCAAGGTAGAAATAGGAAAATAAAAGAAAACCTCATAAAGGGAAGATTACAAAATACCCATAACCAGAAGTAACAGTTGTAGTGCTATAATATTATTTGGATAACATTAGACCTAGTTTAATAATTAGTTTTATGTAGAACATAGTATTTGGTCACCAGAATTTTTTTTTTTTTTTTTGGCGGTACGCTGGCCCCTCACTGTTGTGGCCTTTCCCGTTGCGGAGCACAGGCTCCGGATGCGCGGACTCAGCGGCCATGGCTCACGGGCCCAGCCGCTCCGCGGCATGTGGGATCTTCTGGGACCGGGGCACGAACCCGTGTCCCCTGCATCGACAGGCGGACTCTCAATCACTGTGCCACCAGGGAAGCCCTGGTCACCAGAATTTTTATAGCAATAATATAGTCTTAAAATTACCCCATGTCACTAATTAATTTTCTACAGCATGTTTTTTAATACCTCCCTAAAATTTCATCATAGAGTATAATTAATCCCAAACTTAGACATCTATATATTTTCTAAATTGTCACTTTTATCAAAAATCCTGAAACAATCACCTTTCTAGGTATATTGTGAAACATTTCTGATAATTTCCTTGGAACAATTTCTAAAGAGGAATTTCATGGATAAAGCATTTGAGTATGTTTGCCTTTTACAATATCTGAATACATTTTTTCCAACACTTGACTAAATTGCTTACTAAATTATGTAGTTTTCTACATTTTGATGGGTTTTAACAATTTGCAGACCAACCAGGAGTATGAGTGTGCAAATTTAACTGCATCTTTACCACAACTGATTATTGTTATTTTTAAAAAATAGTCATTTGTGGGCTTCCCTGGTGTAAGCTGTGGGCTTTCCTCAAGTGTAAGCTGAAATTTATATGGGGTTTTTTATATAATAAGAATTTTACCTTTTGTCTACAATATATATTATGTACATTTTTCATTTTTTGTTAATATTTAATTATTTTATAGTGGATCTTGACATTCAAAGGCTTTTTTGTGTATCCAAGTGTACCGCTATTTTCTCCAAACGTTTTATGATTTGTGGCATATTTAATAGAGACTTCCTTAAGTTCTTCTAGTATTTGTCTCATCTTTTTATTTGCAATTAAGAGATTGGTCCATCAGTATGATTTTCGTCATAAGATTTTGAGTTGGAATCTCCCACCAAATGCTCATCTATTTCCCAAATGTCATTGTATGGAATATGTATCTCCTTTGATTGAAAATGCATGTTTAAAATAAGGGACATATCATAAATGGTAATATTTGTCACACACAGTTTCACTTTAACATTGCAGATTATTCTCCATTAATATATATGGTTCTACTCCATTAATATATATAGTTCTACTTTATTCTTAATATAATTAATTCTCCATTAATATATATAGTTCTACTTTATTCTTATTAATATTCCATTGTATGGAGTCTTCATATTTATTTAACCAGTACCCTCTTGATGAAGATTTAAGATATTTTAAGGTTATTGTCCTTAAAAATTATGTGTTTTAGATGTAGAATTTTGAGTTGTTTTCATACTCTATTTCATGGTAGGAAATAATCGTTTGTCCTTTGAAAATTCTCTTCATGCTAATTCGTATTTTTGAGGGTGTATTTCTTTTGGCTTCACAGCCTATTTCTTTCCACGCCATTCCCTGTGGAATCCTACATCCATAAAAATAACTGCAGTACCTGCCCCAAGTCTAAGTACCTTTGGTTATCCTTAAGGAGTTCACATTTTCAGCAAAAGTAGAACAAATATAAGAATGGTATTCATTTATTAAAAAAACATACATTTAACTCTATCACTTAGGCGAATGTAAAAGATCACCATCTGAGTTGCAAGCATAACTTGAATTTTATACTCAAGTGCACAGACAATTTCTTATTGAAAATGACACTAATTAAACTCTCTGGTAATTTTGACAAACCTTTAATTTTCCATTTGTTGCATGATATGAATGCAAGGGCTCCCACATTAGCCTTGTCAGTTTGAGTTTTTATTGTTATGTTAACACTTCTTAAAAGTCACTAAATGTTTAGAAGCATTAGTATAAGCTGATGATAGTTCTAGAAAATATTACTTTTCAGGGTAAAATGTTAAAAAAAAACTATCTCATGTTTGTATAGGTAATTACCTTTGAAGATGTACTAACTTGAGAACCCACAGTGAAAATGAATCACATTTGTATATATTCACTAACAAATTCTGTGTGGACAACATATTCAGAATACATTTTTAAAGTTTTACTAATGATGTCATAAAGTTCTATAAATTATTTCTCAGAATTATAGGTGCAAACTCTTCTCAGAGTTATCTCTGAGAAGAGTTAACTCTTCTCAGAGTTATCATTACATTGAAGAGAAGAGTTACATTGAAGAGAAGAGTTATCTCTGAGAAGAGTTAACTCTTCTCAGAGTTATCATTACATTGAAAATAGGTGTCATACCACGTTCAAGGCAACATGTTCTGTGCTTTCCAGAACACCAGCAAGTATATAATATCTAAAATGTGAGCTTAAGAAGTATATAGTATGATTTAGGAGACACTAAATATACTGAAAAACTCATTTTCTATCCTAAGCAAGTTCCAAATGACTGAAATAGAGGCTGACAAGGCCTGCAACCTACAGAGTGTAAAGGAAAGAAGATACTATTTACTGAACAGTTATTATGTCCCAGGAACAGGGCTAATTGCTTTATAGTCATTATTTTATTTAATTATCATAGGAACTTTCATGAGGTAGGTGAGATTATTCCCATTTTATGCATAAATGAACCTACAATAAATTGAATACCTTTGTTGATTGAGTAAAGTTAGGAGAAGTATACAAATATGCTAAAGATTGAAAAGGAAGAGACAGATATCATCCAGGTCCCTCTGACTCCATGACACCCCTCTGCTTCTGGGATTATAGGCATCAGAAATACTGGACATAAATTTGGATACATGCATAGGAATACTGGCTAATTAAAAGATTATGATTTCATGCACGTTAAAACTTCTGGATCAAGATGGCAAATATATGAAGCTCTGCATTTTGCTCCTGCCACAGATGCACAGCTATGCAGAGAACAGTTCTTCCTCAGAGAAATCCAGAAACTAGCTGGATAACTACTACACATAGGTAACTGAGAAAATATACGCATTGAAATGGATAGAAAAGGCAGAGACACACGTTCACCATAAACTCCAGACCTGGCATAACAACATACAAAATGGGGGAACCCTAACTCCCAGCTTCTCACTGAGGAGTGATTGGTTTGGACACCACAATTAGTATTCCAAATTTTTAAGTGTAAAAATATAGAACTTTTATATGCATTCAAAGTTAATTTGTTAACATCTTAAAATAGACAAAATATTTAAAAAGTGTGTACTAGCTACAAAGTATTAGAAAGAGAACTTAAGAAAACAATCCCATTTACAATAGAATCAAAAAGAATAATATACTTAGGAATAAATTTAACCAAGTTGATGAAAGATCTGTACACTGAAACCTGTAAAACATTGATGCAAGAAATTGAAGACACACAAAACAATGGAAAGATATTCCCTGTTTATGGATTGGAAGAATTGGTATTGCTAAAATGTTCATACTACCCAAGGCAATCTACAGATTCTATACAACACTTACCAAATGCCCAAGGCATTTTTCAGAGAAATAGAACAAATAATCCTAATATCTATATGGAACCACAAAAGACCTCAAATAGCCAAAGCAATCTTGAGAAGAGAGAACAAAGCTGGAAGCATCACACTTCCTGATTTCAAACTATATTACAAAGGTGTAGTAATCAAAACAGTATGGTATTGGCATAAAAACTGGCACATAGACCAATAGAACAGAATAGAAAGCCAAGAAATAAATCCACACAAATATATACTCTACATTGTTCCTTTGGGGGGATATTATCCATGGCTAGTTAGGCTGACTTGCTTAAGGTATGAAGTTGACCTAATTCCGAATGAAGACACTTGCCTCTTCTCCTGGGCATCTCCCAGGGACAAGCGTCAGCATTCATTATTGATACACTGTTATTCAAATACATTTAAATGAGTCATTTGTTTTCAAAATTTTCATTGTTGATTCAAGCTGCGTGTAATCCCCTGAAAGTCTGTGAAATGTAAGTGTCTGGGGAGGTGCAGACTCTAGGGGACTTGCACAGTGACTGGGTGGAGCCATCAGACGTGGTTCCGGGTTAGCACAGTCCTCAGACAGTCTCTTTACAAAATAAAACTCATACACTATGGGAAGGAGAGTTTTGCAAGTTAAGTCATCAGATTTGTATGTGGCTTAAGAATTAGCTTTTGATATAGTTATTTGAACCATAATAAAATAATGATATTTTTTCTTTAATAATATATCAAATTTATTGTTTTTATCCCTATTTTGCATTCTTCAGATTGAATTTAAAGAATCTTACTCTTAAGAATGTGATCAACTATTTTATTTCTTGTCTTCTTTATGCTCATTTTCCTTCAGCGTTTATATAAATCAGAGTTAATATCCTGGTTCTCATTGCTGGTTTATTTGTTAATCAGCTCACAAAATTTTGTTTGATTTTAATTGGGAAAATAGTTATCCAAACCTATAAATTTTCACCTTAAGAATATTTATCATGAAGTCTTTTTTGTTTGTTTTGTTTTGTTTTGTTTTTGTTTTAGTTTTTGTTTTGCAGTATGTGGGCCTCTCACTGTTATGGACTCTCTGTTGCGGAGCACAGGCTCTGGATGCACAGGCTCAGTGGCCATGGCTCACAGGCCCAGGTGCTCCACGGCATGTGGGATCTTCCTGGACCGGCGCATGAACCCATGTCCCCTGAATTGGCAGGCGGACTCTCAACCACTGCACCACCAGGGAAGCCCATGAAGCCTTTTTTTGATGTAAACTTCCTCATTAAAATATTTCAGCCCTCAATGATCTGTAGAATATTCTATACGATTTGTTCCCTAGTGAGTTTAGGAGAACAAATTTTCTTCCAATTGAAATCTCATGTTTGTAATCACATCTGAAAAAAATATAGAGTGTATTACCATTTCAAATTTCCTGGAAAATCTGAAAATGTCGACCTAAAATATCTTGTGATTTTGGCTTCACATATGAATTAGAACCTTGTGAAGTTCACACTTCTTAGATCTTATGTTGACTGAGGATTATGCATTTGATGCTTTATTTTGCTTCCATCTCTGTCACTGCAGAAAATACAGCAGAGAATGTCTTACTTTCAAGAACATTATGTTTTATGAATGTAACTGATTCATTTCCTTCTTGGAAGCTGACATGGTTTTTAACTTCTTTAATTAAAAAAGATGTGTGAAATATTTATCCCAATGACTGGCAAGTTGAGAACTTACAATTTAATCCTTTTTCCTTTTATCTTTGAAGTTTAAGCATTTAATTGGAATATGCCATGTTATATATTTTTCATTTATTTCTTCATGTCTGGAAAGTTTTCTTGTATTATTCCTCTATTATTCTTTTGTGCATTAATACTGGTTCACTAATTCTTCTTCAGGTACTAATATTGGTTACATATTGCAAATCACAAATTTAAAACTTGTTTTCATGCATTTCACTCTTTTTTTTGTATCCTTTTAAAAAATTTCTGTTCAATTCTAATATATACTTTCAACCTCTTATCTGTCTTTCTGAATTTTTTTCTTATGAGAATATTATTTATTTTCTTCTACTTTTCAGTGCATGTGAACTCTTAAATACATATTTTATTCCATTGTAAATGTAATGCCCACTTAACAAACCATATTATTATTTTCTGTTTATAAAGTAATTTATTTCAAGTGTTCAATTTTTCAGTCATCATTACAGAATTTTTTAAGTTGATTCAGAGTCTCAGTTACTAATATTTTTATGCCTGCTTTATTGCTGTTATCCAGATGTCTCATAAGACCACTTTCATATCCCAACTATAGTGGCCAGATTCTTCTTCCTTGAATCACTCCTGTGTCTACCAGACAGTTGTAAGTGAGAGTCCTGACCAGTTAAGGCCTGGAGAGAAAGTGCTGAGCAGATGTGCACCTGAGGGAGCCTATTCCACTACATATGCCGTGGCTGCTTAGACCGAGGGTGAAATTGCTGAGCACGAAGTGTCCATTTAACTTCTCCAAGTTACTATTCTGATTTTAATTATTGGGCTTCTCCAGGTCCAAGGTGTGTCAGATTTCTAGTGTGTTCATCACTGATTTTTCTCATGAAAACATTTGATGATTTTAGATTATTTTGTAATTGCAACAATGATGTATAATGAGTAGCTAGTATTAATTCATCTTCCTGAAGTAATATAGTAGTTAAATTCTGAAAGGCATAGACAGTCTTTCAATAGAAAATAAAGAATGAAAAAAGAAAAAGGATTACTTAAACCTGAAGACAGTAAAATGAATAAGTCAGTGATATATAGCTAGTTTCCTCATTACTGTGAACAAATAATATAGGTGATAGTGCTTTGAATACTGATATAAGTAAGTTAACCATTTCAAGAAAAATAAGTTAACCTTAGTTTTAGATAAACCATTACTGCCCTGTTAGGTGCGTAGTAATATTAAATGTTCAAGTAAATTCTATATCCGTACTTCGGAGATCATTTCTGGAGAAATGAAAAAGCATTTCAAACATCAAAACTTATTTTTACTAATATATGTGTTAGGCAGTTCAGACTCTTCAGTGAGTAAACTTATATTGCCCAATGAAGAGATATCAAATTAACAACATGAATGTTTAAAATACAGAGAAAAACGTGATTGACAACTGATGACATTTTTCAAAATTTTTGCAATTCACACACTATATTTGTTATCTGAAATAAATGGAAATATATTTTTGTTCAGAAAATGCAATATCTTAAGATTGTATTTCTAGTCTTAAATGCAAATGGATGTTTCTTATTTACTCATTGAATTTTAGGGCTGAAGAAGATTATAGAGATAGATGAAGACACAAAGGCCTGTTTTATACTCTGTCAACTGCTTACAGTCACGATTACTGGGAAAGTACATACTAGAATCCAACGCATTACTCTTTTATTTTTATTAAAGTACATTTTAATTTAAAATACAAAATATAAAAGATACAGTAAAAAATATATGGTTAAAAAAAGAAGAAACATACATATTTAGATATTATTACTATTCTCTAGATGCAGTTAGACGTCTGTTTTGTACTTTACATCCTGGTGCAAAGTTTAAAGACATTAATGACTTTGTTCAGTTTAATAATAGCTACTTTCAGAAGTCCATAAGTATTATTAACCATGTGTAACAGTTTAATAGCATTTTAATGTGTTCAAGTTTTATTAAAACATAAAAACTATGTTGAAATTACACTAAAATACAGATTAGAATCACACAGCAGGGGACTATAGAAAGAAGTAAAGACAATATACATAAATTTTTTTCTCAGGCACCATGTAGACTGTAAAGAATATAGCAAATAATTTATAGCAAAGCACTTAGATACAAAAGTACTTGGTTTTGTTTTTTAATATGTGAAATCCTATTGCAAGCATTTTTTCCCTTGGAGTTCTCTGCCTCTGGCTTTGTACAGCCCCCTCCATCCTACATGACTTCCCACCCTCTAGCTGATGCTTTCTTCTAAATCCAACTCTTCTTGGTCATAAGCTCCATATTCTTGAAGTATTTCACATTCTTTCCCTTCTCATTCACCTAAGCATCATTACACTTTCTTCCATGAAGTGAGCATAATTAATTCATATCAATACTGACTGTATTATGTTAAAAAGTTGGTAAACAATGTTTAATTCCTCACATTAGTATCTTTCCTTTTACAAAAAAATCAATAAAATCAGTAAAAACTAGGGAATTTTTAATTATAGGACCTCAGCAACCATAACATACTGTTAAGTGAAACATCTGAGATAAGTAAGACTTCCTGAATCCACTCGTATTATCCTTGAGGAAGGATATATGATACTTCTCTATATGCTTGGATAGAAAAATCAGGGATGAAAGCTCAGAAATGATAGGTAACTTGTGAAGGTTACAGGGTAAGGGTATTTATTCAACAATAATCCCTTTTCAACAATCATCAATCACATTTGCTGCAAGTTAATTGGATTTATAACTTGGAATGAAATACCTGTATTTTAACAGCCAAAGTTAAATGATTTTCCGGTACATAGATATTATGTTTTCAAAAATATTAGCTGAACAATGTAATACTTTAAATTTAAACTGGTTTTATTTCTCTCACTACAAAAAAATAAACCTTTGATTAAGAATCAAAAAACAAATTAATAATAAGAAAATTACATTATGAGAAAAATTAATTACATTATTTTGTCTTATCAAATATTGTAAGGGATAGGATAATAAGCAGGACCGACTTTTCTTAAGAAGTCTACTGTATGGACATTATATTTTATATTTTAGCACATGGCTTAAGAACGTGAAGAGACTCAGTTTTTAAAATTTGTTGGTTTTGATTGTTACACATGAAATGCTTTAATACATACAATATAATTTTACATTAAATATATATTTTATTCATCAAATTAGTGGATGTTTTGCTATATTAAAATGTAAGGTATATTTCCTTAACATTTATTTTCAATTTTATTTCACAAAATAAAATTGACTCCTTTTGATGACCCTGTGAACAATCACAACACTTATAATAACCACTAAATATTTTTCTCTGCCTGTGCTTATAGACAATCACTGGAATTTCTAATTTCCTTAGAGTATTTGTTATATTACACATTACACAATTTTTCTCCAAATGAAGTGAACTGCTAAGTCTTTAACACTTGATTACAGATTTTCCAAACATTAATAATAAATCACCCTAAAATATAAATTTACTAAATACACATCATAATAAAACACTAAAGTAGAATTACATTAAAATTTACATAACCTTTGTAATTGAATTTAAACATAATGCATTGAATTTTCTTCTCTGTTTAGTGTTGTTATGATATATAGTTTTCTTTGTCATTTCACAGGTAAATAAGTAAAACTCTATTAGTAAACATTGAGCATTTGTATTGTAGTTTACCTTTCAAAGTTTCTGGCCATAATACATGACCAAATCATTACTTTTTAAAAGATAAACCTAGGTTATTTTAAGCACAAAGCAATGTGAAACACACTAAATATGATGGTAAAAATCCAAAGAAAACTGAAGTTTTTGTGTTAGAAAATTTAAATTAGTGACAGAAAAGGCATGTTTATTCCATATGAGAGTTATGATTCTGTAAAACGCACATAGATTTTGCTCTATTTCATCAAGATTTAAATATGTGAATTTTTATTCCACTTGGAGACACAATTAACATCACTTTAGTTTATTAACATATGTATAAAATAAGATCACTCTCATTTAATCTAATAAGTACTAAATCTGGTAAGTATTAAAGCATATTAATAGTCTATTCTCATAAAATTATGAACTTTGGTGATTGCTATATTTTGCAGGCAAATATTCAGTTAATTAAAAAAATAATATTAGAACTGGGGAAAACATGAATTTTATGGTAAACCTAATTATTATATAATTTAATTCAACAAGTATTTCTTGGAAAACCACTTGTACAAAACAATATGATTGAAGTTGGAATCTCAAAGTTTAAAAATCATTGCCTAATTTATATTTCCTTAAAGAAATTCCTATAAGTTATAAAGACTTGCAGAAGTTAGTATGTACGTGATAAGTTTTTGTAGGATTGTGCCATTTCAAACTTGAAAATTAGTTTTAATCTCAAATCACAGATGTGTAAATTCTTTGTGCATCCTGAAATATCTTTGAGAATATGCACCAGAATAGATAAATACAGAGATATAACCAAATCTCTTTCCTTAACATGAAGTAGAAATAGTCTTAAATTGGTTAACGTATATAAAGTATATATATATATATATATATATATATATATATATAGTCACTTGACATGACTATGAAATTCAAAAGAGCTGAAGAGGAGTATATATATGTATCAGAACATAGTAATGTGAGATTCAGTATTTCTTGGAACCAGAAGAAAAGAGGAAGGGAAAATTAGACAATTTAACTGTATTAGAGAAATTTGTGACACTAATAATTCTGCATTGATGATGGTCAGTTGGACCTTATGCCCAGAAAGTTAATGCATTTTATGCTTTTCTTCAGGAGATAATATGAGAAAAATAGAAGAAAACTAAACAAAACAAAAATAAAGAAAGAAAAAAGAAAAAAATATTCACCATTTAAATTGTGGTTAAAAAAAGGGAATTGTTGGGCCTCCCTAGTGGTGCAGTGGTTGAGAGTCTGCCTGCCGATGATGCAGGGGATGTGGGTTCATGCCCCAGTCCAGGAAGATCCCACATGCTGCAGAGCGGCTGGGCCTGTGAGCCATGGCCACGGAGCCTGTGCATCCGGAGCCTGTGCTCCACAACAGGAGAGGCCACAGCAGTGACAGGCTTGTGTATCATAAAAAAAAAAAAAAAAAGGAATTGTTATATACCACTCTTCTTATTTATTTATTTATTTATAGAGTGTAGTTGATTTACAATGTTGTGTTAGTTTTCAGTGTACAGCTAAGTGAATCTGTTATACAAATACATATATCCACTCTTTTGTAGATCCACTTCCCATATAGGCCATTACAGAGTATTGAGTAGAGTGTCCGGTGTTATACAATAGGTCCTTTTTATTTCCTTATTATATATATAGTAGTGTGTATATGTCAATCCCAGTCTCCCATTTATCCTTCCCTTCCTTCCCAATGGTAACCATAAGATTGTTTTCTACATCTGTAACTCTATTTCTGTTTTGTAAATAAGTTCATTTGTATCTTTTTTTTAGATTCCACATATAATCGATATCATAGAATAGTTGTCCTTCTCTGTCTGACTTACTTCACTCAGTATGACAATCTCTAGGTCCATCCTGGTTGCTACAAATGGCATTATTTTATTTTATTTTTTTATGGCTGAGTAATATTCCATTGTACATGTGCCACATCTTCTTTATTCATTCCATGTCAATGGACATTTAGGCTGCTTCCATGTCTTGGCTATTGCAAATAGTGCTGCAATAAACATTGGGATGCATGTATCTTTTCGAATTATGGCTTCCTCCAGATATATGTCCAGGAGTGGAATTGCTGGATCACATGGTAGTTGTATTATTACTTTTATAAGGAACTTCTGTACTGTTCTCCATAGTGTCTGTACCAATTTACATTCCCAACAACAAGGTAACCTGTCTACTCTTGGATGTGGCTGTGTTCCTGTCTTGCTTGTTGTTCGGCATGAGGGATGCAAGCACTGGAGCCTGTAGGGTCTTGGGTGCATCCAGGTCTTGGTGCAGAATTAGGGACCTCTTGGAGAGCTCATGCCAATAAATATTCTCTGGGGCTTCAGCCAGCCGTGTCCTTTCCCCCACAGTGAAAGGGAACTGTGAGGGAACGTCCATAGCCCCAGTTCCCATGGAAGTGTTGCTTTGTGCTGAGTCCCAGTGAACGTGAGGTCATGTGTGCACCCCCCAAGAGTGGAGTCTCTGTTTCCACCAATCCTGTGGAGCTCCTACACTCAGGTCCCGCTGGCCTTCAAAACAAATTCTCTGGTGGTTCTTCCTCTTGTTGTCTGACCCTCAGACTGTCTTGGAGGGCTCTTTTTATGTGGGAATGTCCCTGTGTGGTCCCTGTGTGTTAATATTTTTTGATGCAAGGCCTGTTTTAGAGAGGCCTGCCACCTCTTTCCTCAATGCATGCTGGCCATTATCCTCTTGATTGGAGGTACGACTGATGTTGTGGTAACTTGCCCTGGTTATTGAGTGGAGCTTCCCCTTGCTCTGTGGTTGTCACTGTCCTGTCAG
Source organism: Tursiops truncatus (assembly GCF_011762595.2). Taxonomy (NCBI): domain Eukaryota; kingdom Metazoa; phylum Chordata; class Mammalia; order Artiodactyla; family Delphinidae; genus Tursiops; species Tursiops truncatus. The sequence continues at coordinate 2,583,496 of NW_022983136.1, forward strand.
GGGTGGGGTCTGCTCCCTAGCTGTTGGAGTAGAGGCCCCCAGATCTGTTTCTGATCCGCAGTGTGAGGTAAGCAGGAGTAGAGCACTCCCACTGTTAGAGAAGGCACTGTGTTGCCCTCCTCAGGAGCTGTTCACCTGAGTGTTCTCTGTTGTGTCACTTTTCACCTGCTGTGCTGGCCCACAAATTACACTGTTGTTGGCATTGCTCTCAGCTCCACCTTAACTGTGGGCATGCCAGCAATTGGCCCTGGTGCCTCTCACATGTTGTTTTCACCAGACCACCAGCACAGATCCACCAAAATGAGGTCCCAGGGCTGCAGTAATCATGTCCCTGAACACTCTATGGGAGCTATAGATGCAGCTCAGATTCTGACCTGGTTCAGTCCCCACCTGTGTGTGTCAATCAAGTCCACAACTGCTACAGCTAGACCTATCTCAGCTGTGGGAACACTCATCCATTCAGACGTTCTATAGGCGCTGAATTTACAAAGCCAGGAGTAGGGGTGTGAATCCGAAAAGAGATTTCAGTTCTTCTGTCTTAGTGGCACAGCCTCTGGGGTTCAGCTGTGGTTTCAACCCCACCTCTGAATGTCTTCCTTTCACCAGTATCTGCCCCTGAGGCTGTCCCAGAGCACCCGTTCCCACCCAGGCAGGAGGGGGTGGAGGTAGTGACAGGCGTGGCATGCGGGCCTGCCAGGCTGGTAAAGCCACAGGAGGTTTTGACAGGAACAGCCTGTGAGCCTGCTGGGGCTAGAGCAGCAAGAGGAGGCTTTGGCAGGGAGGAGACAGTAAGCCTGCTCAGGTGGGCACCCCTCCTAGTGCCCACAGAAGCAAGGGCTGGTGCATGGGGAAGGGGGCTGCAATGGTGGCCCTACCTATTGCATACCAATGAACAATGGCACCCTGCTTCTATGGTGGCCCGGGCTCCTTCCACACACTTTCCCAGTTGTGGAGCTCCATACTGCTGTGCCTTCAGGCTGTCTCTTCACAGCCAACAGCTGTTCCCTCCTTGGGTCTGCTCTCCAAATCCCACATTCCAACACCTAACCCACTCCGCACCAGGAGACACACTACTCAGGCTGTGGTGTGTAGAACTGTGTCATGGACCATCTGCATGGGTCTTACTCTGTCCTGCTTGCCACTGACCAGTTGCTTCTTTTCCTTCCAATCCCTCTCTGTCCCAGCTGATCTTACCACTAGGGAGGGTGCTTTCCTGAGTGTGGGAACCTCTTCTCTTCTTTAGGTCTCCCCCAGGGGTGCAGGTCCCAGCCCATTTCCTTTTTCTTTCTTTCATCCTACCCAGTTACATGGAGAGTTTTCTTGTCCTTTTAGGTGTCCAAGGTCCTCCGCTACTGTTCAGCTGGTGCTCTCTGAGAACTGTTCCATTTGTAGATATATTGCTGATGTATTAGTGAGGAGAGGCGAACTCCATGTCCTCCTATTCTGCCCTTGACTCCTATCACTCTTCTTTTAATTTACTTAACAAATGAAGCATGAAATTAAGTAAATATTGTTGATCACTTCTACTAGCTTTGAGTATAGTCTGAAGTCTTTCAGTGTGATACCTCCAGCTTTGCTCTTTTTTCTGAAGATTGCTTTGGCAATCTGTGTTTCCATATGAATTTTAGGATTATTTGTTCTAGTTCTGTGAAAAACATCATAGGTATTTTGATAGGGGTTGCATTAAATTTGTTGATTGCTTTGGATAGAATGGCCATTTTAACAATATTAATCCCTCCAATCGAAGAGCATGAGATATCTTTCCATTTCTTTTGTGTCATCTTCAATTTCTTTCATCAATGAAGAAAACAGTATTTTTTTAAAAAGTTTTTGAATTGCAAGAGAGACAACTTCATTTTGTTGTTGTTGTTATGTTTTGTTTTTGTTTTAAAGGGTTGTCCTTATGTGGGAGCAACCCTATACAATCTGTGTGTGACCAGCTGTTTTTTTGAGAGAGTTGAATCTGATGCGAGCACAAGTCATGCCTTCCTCCAGGTTGTGCTGGCAGCTATCACCTAGTTAGGTGGTGGGGCTGGAGATGGAGGGGCTAGAAACAGAGACGGGGTGAGCCAAGGCTTCTCCTCTGCTCAGTGACCTTCAATGCCCTGTCAGGGATGGAGTCTGGCCCCACGGTGCTAGAGCAAACTCCAGAGATTCAGGTCTGAGCTAGCTCAGTACCCTTTAACTGCAGGCTCTTCCTCTCATCACAGCCAGCAACCTCAGCCCCGAGGGGAGCAGTGCTGGAGCAACAGGAGCTGGTGTGGGGATTCAGCAAGCGTCAGGGCACAGGCTGTGGCCATCTGGCGACCGTGAGATATCCACTCTGCATCTGAATCTCCACCTGTGTAATTGCCAGTAACGCTGCCCCCGTCCTGCTCAGATGCTGCTTAATATTTGAGCCACCACAGCATCTCAAGGGCAAGACTTTTTCTCCTCAGTCATGGCTGCCCTCACTCTGGTGTGAAGCGGTGAATGGAGGAAAACAGTGCTGAGGTGTTGAAGCTTGGCTCAGGCTAGGGTGCACGAGATGGTCACCGGAAATGGGTCAGCCAGCCCTTGTTTTCAATCTGTCCTGTGCACCCTGCTTCAGGGGCAAGCAAGTGTTTATGCTCCTCACTAGGGGAGTCCAGGCTTCCCAAAGTCCTCTTGTTAGTCTCAGTGGTTCTCAAACAAGCCAAAGGGGCTTGTCTTCCCTGTGTCAGACCCCAGGGCTGCGGCACCCAATCACTCATTCACCAAGGAGGGTCTCTACCCACGTAGTCTCCTTTTTCCTCTGAGCCTCCTCCCAGGGTCATAGATCCCAACCTGGTTTGCTTCTCTTCCTTTCCTACCTGATTTGTGTGTACATTTTTGCAGCCATGGTTGTACAGGAGTCCTTCTCCTAGTTTCCAGTTAGTTTTCAATAAGAATTGTTTCACATGTAGAAGTATTTTTGATGTGTTTGTGGGGGGAGGTGAGTTCAGCATCGTCTTACACCACCATCTTGATTTAAGTGGAACTAATGCTTACAAAGTTAATCTTTAGTAATACTGAACAAGTTATTCCAAGCAGAATAATTATTCTAGGAGAATAATTTAAAATATTTTAATTGATAAATATCAAATGGCTATGCAAAACATGCCCATTATTTAATGACTTGGATAAATAACAACAAAGGTATTGAAATAAATTATGTATACCTGAATAATTCAGCCAAATAACTTTGGTGAGTCAGTCTAGTCTCAGCATCTTTTCACAGCTTACTAGATGCATACATACAGACAATCTGTCTACAGGTAGAAAACTGGCACATAACTGATTCTTACCATGGAGCTCACTGTGGTAGTTAAAAAGTAATTTAATTACATGTTTCAATTTTGAAATAATAGTTATGAAAATGATAAGATGTGAATGATGATGTAGTAATTAAAATGAATTTTATAAATTAAGCTAATATAAAATTAGGTTTCTCTTTTTATTTTTGTTTTCATGGCAGGTGGTTAGCCATCTTACCGGATGCATGAAGGACATGCCCCATCTGATAAGAAACTGTTACCTAAGGCAAGAGCAAGGGCTATAATGTCAGAGTTACTCTCAGAGCCCATAGTGCTTGACCATTTATGCAACTGAGAACAAGTCAGGACGTCTCTCTGAAGCTTGGCTTCTTCATTTATTAAATAGGTTAGAAAATGACTACCTAATCAGACTGTGGCAAGACTTCGTGAGATAAAGATAATTTATATGGAAGACCTCTATTTAACAACTAGTTAAGAGAAGTAGGGTATGTTTCTGCCTACTCCTACTTTATGCAGCTCCCTTTCCCAATGTCTTGTAAAAAATGTTGTTAGAAAAAATGTAGTTATAAAATAATTAGAATAAAAATAATGTATCACACTGACTCTTGTAGATATTCATTGCAGTCTTTGATGTAATTCTAGACATATCTACTAGTCTTTGCATTTTCAACAAAAATAATTTTAATATATATAAACAAGAAATTGAAATAAAGAATTACTATGGCTAAATTGCTATAGAATATTCCATTAATCCACAATTGTAAGCCAGATATGCAGCCATTTCAACAGCTCTTTCTTTTTAAAGTTCATATGTAAAAAAATATATTAAAATATATGTAAGTCACTTGGGCTTGAGGCATTTCATTCCTTTCATGAAGGATATGCTTTGAATGAAAAACACATTTTTAGTGCATATAATTTAGCAGTTCCTCTTAAATGATGTGGTTTTTAATTTGGGTTATCAGCAGAGAGAATAAGAGTTCAACACTTCTTTTTCTTCAAAAGTATACTCTGTTGAATTATTTATAATGCTTCATGTTTTTCCTGTGTGAAATATAACTGTATGGAAATATGCAATTATTCAATCCCTTCTACTAATTACCAATCCTAAAATCATTATATTTTTATATATTTTAATATTTTCTGAAAGTAGTGCCCTTCTAAAAGTATGGATGCATTTCACAGAGCTTTAAAGTTATAACAATTGAAGTAGATTTTTTAATAGTTTACTCAGATGATAAGGAATCACAGAAATAGTGATTTGGAACAGCACTGAGCTCACTGTGTGTCTCTGTAATAGCAGACTAATCTGACATTTGCAGTTGCTGAAATTAAATGTTCTAAGTTTAGATCATTTTCTTTATTGTTTTTAAAAACATAACCCATTTTTAAAAGTAGGTTTTTGAATTTGAGCTATAATTCATTGATAAATTGTGTTGAATAGAAAGGAAAAATTATATCAACATTGTTTTTTTAATTATTTAAGTGAAAAAGACAGGAGAACTTTTAATGTTCTAAAGATGTAACACCAACTACTTGACACTACATTTTCTTCAATTAATACACAAATAACTGTACTAATGCAAAAAATAAAAATTGGCCAGGAATCTAAAGGATTAAATAAGGGGGAAAGGTTAAACTTTGAAATAAAGTAAATAAAATGTTTGCTTTGGAAAAATGCAGAATAGACAGTCCAATTATACTTTCCAGTATACTTGCAGAGACATTTGAGTAATGAAATAAAATTGAAGCTGGAAATGTATCCTTTTGGCTCTTATAATATTTTAGTTTGCTGCAACGGTTTATAAGAGTTTTTAGAAAGTTCCATCTCACTGAAAAATCTAGTGTCAGAATTTGATCTCTACCCACCTGATTGGATAGAATTAAACTTTAATGCCACACTCTGCAGTCTAGGTTGATACTACTTTTCCATCAAAGACATTAGGCAGTGAAGAGAGAAGAAAGTGCTCATACTTTTATCGTCAATGGAATTACTACATCTCCACAGGTCAGGGCATCAACACCTTACAGCATACTTTAGTCCTTTAGCAATACTTTTGTAGACCAACTTATAGAGCTGAAAACTCATCTTGCCTTCCAATTTTAAAAGCATGAATTTGATTTTTCCTTTTCCTTAAAAATTTTCCTAACTTCTTCCAAATATGTTAGCTCTGGCAGAAATATAAACCTGACAATGAAAAATTTTAAGATTATTTTAAAAGTAGTTTAAACTGAAATATCATTGTGTGTGTGTGTATGTGTGTGACAAACAGAATGAGAATGAGAGAGAGCAGAGAGAGAGTTACTAATATCTCCCAATTCTTAAGAAATAAAAGGCATTCACTTTATATACGTTGATTACACGTATTCAGAAAAAAACAGAAATGTATTGCATTATATATGATGTATTCTACATAAATATGTTTTTTAACATCATTATTGGAGTATAATTGCTGTACAATGGTGTGTTAGTTTCTGCTGTATAACAAAGTGAATCAGTTATACATATACATACATCTCCGTATCTCCTCCTACTTGCATCTCTCTCCCAACATCGCTATCCCACCCCTCTAGGTAGTCACAAAGCACAGAGTTGATCTCCCTGTGCAATGGGGCTGCTTCACACTAGCTATGTATTTTACATTTGGTAGTGTATATATGTCAATGCTACTCTCTCACTTTGTCCCAGCTTAACCTTCCTCCTCCCCATGTCCTCAAGACCATTCTCTATGTCTGCATCTTTATTCCTGTCCTGCCCCTAGGTTCTTCAGAACCTTTATTTTATTTTATTTTATTTTAGATTCCACATATAAGTGTTAGCATACGGTATTTGTTTTTCTCTTTCTGACTTACTTCACTCTGTATGACAGACTCTAGGTCCAACCACCTCACTACAAATAACTCAATTGTGTTTCTTTTTATGACTAGTAATATTCCATTGTATATATGTGCCACATCTTCTTTATCCATTTACCTGTTAATAGAGACTTAGGTTGCTTCCATGTCCTGGGTATTGTAAATAGTGCTGCAATGAACATTGTGGTACGTGACTCTTTTAGAATTATGGTTTTCTCAGGGTATATGCCCAGTAGTGGGATTGCTGGGTCATATGGTAGTCCTATTTTTAGTTTTTTAAGGAACCTCCATACTGTTCTCCATAGAGGCTGTATCAATTTACATTCCCACCAACAGTGCAAGAGGGTTCCCTTTACTCCACACCCTCTCCAGCATTTATTGTTTGTATATTTTTGATGATGGCCATTCTGACTGGTGTGAGGTGATATCTCATTGCAGTTTTGATTTTCATTTCTCTAATGATTAGTGATGTTGAGCATCTTTTCATGTGTTTGTTGGCAATCTGTATATTTTCTTTGAAGAAATGTTTATTTAGGTCTTCTGCCCATTTTGGGATTGGGTTGTTTGTCCTTTTGACATTGAGCTGCATGAGCTGCTTGTATATTTTGGAGATTAATCCTTTGTCAATTGCTTTGTTTGCAAATACTTTCTGCCATTCTGAGGGTTGTTTCTCATCTTGTTTATAGTTTCCTTTTCTGTGCAAAAGCTTTTAAGTTTCATTAGGTTCCATTTGCTTATTTTTGTTTTATTTCCATTTGTGTAAGAGGTGGGTCAAAAAGGATTCTTGCTGTGATTTATGTCATAGAGTGTTCTGCCTATGTTTTCCTCTAAGAGTTTTATAGTCTCTGGACTTACATTTATGTTTTTAATCCATTTTGAGTTTATTTTTGTGTATGGTGTAAGGGAATGTGCTCCGGACGCGCAGGCTCAGTGGCCATGGTTCACGGGCCCAGCCGCTCCGCGACATGTGGTATCTTCCCGGACCGGGGCACGAACACGTGTCGCCTGCATCGGCAGGCGGACTCTCAACCACTGCGCCACCAGGGAAGCCCCCTTTCTTTCCTTTAACCAATAAAATTCCTAAGATATATCTCTATTTCCTATTTTTTTCTCCATTCTCTTCTCACTAGGTGCTCTTTCAAAATCTTCAGACAATATCTTTGCATGTATAGTAAAACTAAACTTCCACTTTTTCCAGCTCCTTTACCCAGTTAAATCAATATAGTTTCACAAACTAGGGAATTTGAAAATCTTGATCATCTTTGTATTTTGACAAAACCCCCTTCTTCCTCAGTGTACCAGTCAGTTATGGTAACAAACATTAAAACTCAGTAGCCTGGAGAAGTAAGTATCTAGTTTTTATTCACTCATTTGTGGATTGGCTAGAATTCAGCTAATCTAAAGTTTGCTCAGTCTGGCTTGTTTCCTAGTTATGAACTGAGCTCACCTGTTCTTCATTCTTCTTACACTTTCAACCACCTGAGGTATCTCCTTCAATGGTGAAAGATAGATGTGCACGAGGCCAAGTCCAATCAGAGAAGCACATTTCAATTTCTGCTCACATCATGGCCACTATCATCCCACTAGAGACAGCAAGTTGCACGGCTAAAGCCAACATCAATTGGACAGGGAAATATATTCCTCTCATGGTTGGAAATAGGCATGAATATTTGGTAAGCAATAATCTAACTTACCATCCCTGGGTTTCATGATAGTATACAGCCTTAGTAGGATTTCAATTCCATCTTCAAATGGAGTTAGAAGTGAGGATACCATTGCAGACATTGTGGTGTTCAGTTGGGTATGTTGCCCTGACTAGTGCACGTGGCAAATAAATTAGCTGGTTTTTTTACTTATTTCACAATATCTACACCTCACATTTGTTCCAATGGACATAAATCCATGCTCTGCTCAAGGATCAGGTCATTGTCTCAGCAAGATATGATGAGATCCTGGGCTAAGTTGCTGTTGAGGTAAACTCGGGGACTCCTTGTAAACAAAAACAGGGCTTATCTACACTTTTTTCCCATTTTTTAAATGTGATAAAAGATACATAACATTAAAATTTACTATCTTAATCATTAAGTGTAGTGTTCAATGGTATTAAGTACATTTCTATTGTTATGCAACTATCACCACCATCCATCTCCAGAACTCTTTTCATCTTGCAAAACTGAATCTCTGTACCCATTAAACAATAACTCCCCATTCATCTCTTCTCCCAGCCCTTGACAACCACCATTTTACTTTCTGTCCCCCCAAATTTGACTACTCTAGGTGCCTCAAGTAAGTGAATCATACAATATCTGTCTTTTTGTGATGGGCTTATTTCATCTAGCATAATGTACTCAATGTTTATCTATGTTAAGGCATATGTCAGAGTTTTCTTCCTTTTTAAAGCTGAGTAATATTCTAGTATATGTATACCCCATATTTTGCTTATCCATTCAACAGTCAATGGACACTTGTGTTGCTTCCACACTTTAGTTTTTATGAATAATGCTACTATGAGCACGGGTGTATCTATTTGAGACCTTGCTCTCCATTATTTTTAATATATACCCAGAAGTGGAATTGCTGGATTGTATGGTAGTCCTATTTTGAATTTTTTGAGTAACCGTCATACTGTTTTCCACAGTGTCTGAGGATTTTCATTCCCACTGATATCTTTCCATTTATTTATCTCTCTAATTGCTTTCAGAAATGTTTTGTAGTTTTCAATGTACAAAACGTTTACCTCATTAGTCATATTAATTCCTAAGTATTACATTCTTTTTGATGATTTTGTAAATAAAAGTGTTTTCTTAAATTCCTTATGTTATTGTATAGAAATGCAACTGATTTTTGTGTATTGACTTTGTATCATGCTACTTTACTGAATTTGTTTATTAATTTCAGCAGTTTTTTAAGTGGAATCTTTCGGATTTCATCATATAAGATCATATCATCTGTGAACAGAGATAATTTTGCTTATTCCTTTCTAATTTGCATTGCTTTTATTTCTTTTTCTTGCTTAGTTGCTCTGGCTAGGACTTCCAGTACTATGTTAAATAGAAGTGAAAAACAGACATCCCTGACTTGTTCTTGATTTATAGAAAAAGCTTTCAGTCCTTCACTGAGTATGATGTTTACCGTGAGTTTTCTATATACAGCTATTATGTTAAGGTAGTTTCTATCTATTCCAAGTTTGTTGAGACTCTTTTATCGTGAAAGTGTATTGAATTTTTTCAAATGCTTTCTCTGCTTCAACTGCAATAATCTTGTGGGTATTTTCTTTTGTATTTTTAGTATATTGGATCACACTAATCTATTTTCACATTTTTACATTCCAAGAATACATTTCACTTGGTCATGATATAAAATCGTTTTAGTACATTGCTGAGATTGGTTTGTTAGTGTTTTGTTGAGAATTTTCCATAAATTTCAAATGGGGTATTGATCTACGGTTTTCTTTTCTTTTCTTGAAGTTTGTTTGTCTGGCTTTGATATCAAGTGAAATTCCCTTTTGATTTCTTCTTTAACGAATTGGTTGCTTAAGAGTCTGTTCTTTAATCTCCCAAAATGAATTTTCCAGTTTCCTTCTGTTATTGATTCTTAACTTGATGTAATTCTGCTCAGAGAAGATACCTTGCATAGTATTTATTTATCTTCTTAAATTTATTGGCATTCAATTTGTAGTCTAACATATGGCCTGCCCTGGAGAATGTCCCATGTGCACTTGAGAAGAAGTGTACTCTGTTGTGGTTGGGTAGTATGTTCTGCATATGTCTGTTAGATCTAGTCGGTTTATTGTGTGGTTCAATCACAACTTTACTTTTCACCCTGTCATTAAACTGATATTTTCATCTTCATTCATAAGACCTCTAAGTTTCTTTTTCCACTTCACTAAATAATTATGTAGTTGACAACTATAACACATTTAGAAAGTGGACAGTTCTCACCAATATAAACAATAGGTGACAAGGCTGCTGTTTGATGATACATTGATGAAGGAAAGCTGAGATTCATGAGAAAAATTATAATCTGCTGGATGACCTGTGGTTTATATGTATGCAAACAAATAAAAAATATTTGAAATCTAATAAATTTTTAAGTGCCAGAATTTCATGATTTGAAGAAAGTAGTAAAGCTGGAGGAAAAGGTATCCATAAAAAAAGTATAAGTATGCAGTGTAAAAATATGTGTGTCCCCCAGAACAATGAAGTATTTCAGGTTTTATTCTTCAGTTTATTGAATGACCTAGTTTTCTAAGCTGCATATCAATACTTTCACAAAAACAAGCTTCAAATGATTTGTTTACATTTATTACCAGTTAAGAATTCAACATACAAAACTCATCATAATTATTTTTTATCTCCCTATCCCTTTGGAGAGAATTTAAGTAACATCATCATGCATCCCATCACTTTGTCTTTGCTTGCCATTTGGTGACAGGATTAATTGCTTTTGCTAGAAAGTAAGATTAGTACAGTGCAAATTATGCATGCTCAGTTGCATTTTTCCTTGGTGTGAGGTTTTTTAAGTGAACGTTTCATTGTTTATGAAATGTTTCATTTGTAAATCTGTTTTGAAAGCCTGAAATGGAACATTATTCTTCTATGGAGCCCTCTCATACAGATTTCATTTACATTCTAGAGGAATTATATTTTAAATATTATATCTACTTTCTGCTGTGTTATCTTCCACACCCTTCTTTAAATCTCAATACATCACCATCACTCATGTGAAACAACCATTACCTTCACTGAACAGAGTTACAGGATAAAATTCTAAAAAAGGATTTTGCTGTGGTTGAATTAGGGCTGTATTCTTACATTTACTATAGAAGAAAAGTGTCCTTTCCAAGGGCATTTCCAACCCAGATCTGTTCTTTTCCTACTTTGGCATTTTGGTACAAATAGGGCATGGCTGACCTTAAACAAAATAGTTATATGATATCTATCTATAATTAGCTATTAAGTCATAAGCCATGTATAGTTAAATAAGGTACACAGACAATGTTTGCATATTTAAAAGATTAGATAATGCTATTTGATTCAGTAAATATTTATGAACTCTAATGCTAGGCAATATGTGAAATACTAGGAATTCAAGAATGAATTAGCTGTTCTCTGTCCTCCAGAAACTCATTTACAAGAAGGCAGATAAATTGTTAGTAGACATTCATCACACATCATAGTCACCAAATAATTTTTAAATCATTAATTTTGCCTGGTGATGTGCAGAAAGAAGTGCTTAAGGGCAAGGCTCAAAAAGAGGGGTGAGATTTGAATTGGGCCCTGGAGAATCAGTTGGATTTTGTCCAGTAGAGAAAAAGATAGAAAGTAACTTATAAAGAAGGAATAGAATGAGAGAAAATCTTGGCAATTGCCGAGTCATAATATACATGAGAAAGGTAAGAGGCTCTCCAAAACTGTAACATTAGTGTTGATCACAGGTGCATTGTATTGAAATGCTTTAGTGTACATTGCATCATGATAAAGGAATTAAATTTTTTAGGCATTGGAAAGCCAACTCAAGTGTATAAGTAAGGTAGTGGCATGATTAATTTCATGTTTTATAAGGATATTTCTTAGGAAATCCTGAAGGTGAAATCAATAAGACATGAATATAAAATGGATGCAGAGGATAACATGGACTCAGTGACATCTTCAACTTCTTCCAGGCTGGAGGTCTTGGTGGATGTGATGTTGTTTAGTTGTGAAATAAGGATCAAAGTAACAGGTCAGAGGAGACAGCATTTTAATTTTTAATATGTTGGGATGTTCATCTAATATTCACTAGAAGTACCAGGAAGGAAATTTGAAATATTTGGAATTATTTCTATTTTGGGGATAAAGGTGTAGACTATATCAGAAATAGTTGATTACTGATGCCAAAAGAACAGTTACATTTTTTTTTTGAAGGGAAAAAGATCTGAAGTAAAATCTGGTGAAGATGAACAATAATGGGACCAGAAAAGGACTCAGGGAAGGAGTAATAGTACCACTCAGTCCATGCAAAGAGATAGTATCAAAGAAACCATTTGTTAAAATGTGATTAAAATAAATTTTTAAAAGCAACATTTGTATTTGAAAATTAATGTCCTTGTTGGCAGGTCAAATCTAAGGTACTGCTAAGATATCAAGCAGAAGTGTGTAGAGCTGACAACTGAAAACCCACATCTGTAGTCTGGGGAGTGGGGTCATAGGCAGAGATGCAGCCTTTAAAATTACCTGCATAGAGTTACTAGATAATTACTTGAGAATGAATGATATTTCAGGAGAAAAATATAAAGGAAGAAGACATGCAAAAAGAAAATTTGGCAAACATAGCCAAATCAGTGTGCTACCACAGTACAAGAGTCTGTGGTAGCACACTGACTCAAATCAAATATAGCCATTCAGTGTGCTACCACAGTACAAGAGTCTGCAGAAAGGAAAAGGAGTGGTCAGGAGGAAGGGAAGAACTAAGGCAGTATTTTGTAGAAAAAGTTAGAAGGAGAAAAGCCTTAAGAAGCAAAGAGATGGTTATGGGATTTAAACTCGGAAAAGAGTTTCTCAAAAAAGAGAACATGTTAATAAGTTTACAGTTGCAGTGTATTGTTAATGAAAAGCAGCTTTACTGGACTGGTGAACGAAAAATTCAGATTGCGTGGAAACAAGACATAGTGGCATGTGTGTACACATCAGGGCTGGAAGTGATATGGGTAGAGTAGTGAGGTAAGGAGAAGCCACTCTTCCAGATTTCTAAGTGACCATTGTAGAAAGTGACCAAGTTGGTCATTTTCCTAGTATAAAAATGGAAATGGTCAGCTAGTGTTAAAATTCAAGTAAGAACATCTGGATTGATGAAGAGAAGTCATGTAAAATTCTTCTTAAATTCATTTTTAAAAACCTAAGAATATAAATTACTGAGTAGTATAATATCAAAAAAGAGAAACTGATTTTTTATTAAATATTAAGTTTTACCTATATATTTGTATCATTCTGATCACTTACATGAGAAATTCCTCACATTTCACAATTATTTTTTCAAATAGGGAAAAAGACATAAAAATCATTATAAATTCCAGTTACTTTTAGAAATATATTTGTCAGAAGGGATGAGTCAGATTTAATATTGTACTGTTAACAAGGGCAAGGGCATGAGAATGTTTTGATTCTTTTTTTAGATATACTTTGTCTCTCTAGGAAGATAAAGCAACGGAATTGATAATGATTTAAATTGTTATTTCTCTGAGTGAGTCAGAAGTAAATAAGCCAATGAAATACACAGCTTTGGGGTACTGGACCCTATTCTGATGAATGAGAGTGGGTAGGGCTGGCGAAACATTGTAGGAAGATGACACAATGCTTGATGGCTTCTCCTTGGTGTGGGGATGCACAGCATTAATGCAGAGGATAGCATGTGATTATCCAGCTCTACCACAGTGACTTTCCACTTGGATATAAGCAACTGTAGAGAAGGCTCTACTGTCAGTAGAGTCATGGTCCAAGAGGGGACTGACTGATAATAGCTCACTTATCATAAGCCATTTCCATCTTAGAAAAGATCTTGTGTGTACAATTTTCCCATTTGGGACCAAGGAGATGAAAGTGAAGAAGCATATGGTGCTATTACCTTCTCCTACATTCTCTGTTATTTATTATATCCAATAAATATATTATTTTCTTTTTTGTATTTTTGTTTGGTTTGGTCAGTTTTATTTTGTTTTGGTTTGGTTATATGTCTGGTGTTAAGATTCTTAATTTAGTCGGCTTATTTGGGTGTACTACAAGAAATTTTTTGATAAGTTGTTTTCTCAATAATTTCTCAAGCAAAATTTGAAGTCATCTCTTAAAAGTGACTTTACTTAGAAGTGTTTTACTTGTATTGAGTATATTATTTTCATTTGAATTTTTTATTAACTCACAAGTGATTTCAATTTAACTTTTGTAAAATGGTCTCATATTTTATATGTTCGTCAGATGACATAGCAATAATATTTATGTTAAATTTACTGTGAAGTTATTCTTACATATTGCTAAAGAAGTTGTAGTTTCCCTATTCATTTTTAGTTATTTGTGCTAGCACGTGAAGTTTCAAAAGAAACCTGATTTTAAGATACAGTGTAACACATGGACTTTGGTGGTTTAAAGTGATATATCAAACATATGTTAGCACTTGTCTGTAAAATACGAAGGCAGACATATCTCCATTTGCACCACGGACTTTCTTTTATTTATTTATTTTGTTTTTATTTTATTTTATTTTTTTCACGGACTTTCTTAAAAGTAAAAATCTGCACTCATGATAGAAAGTTAAAAGCGCTCTGAATTCTCCTTTTCCAGCGATGCACTGTCACCTACCTGTGTTAGTAGGCAAGGCAACAGAAGTGGTCAAAACGGCACAGGCTCTGGCAGACTGGCAGAAAAAAGAACCATAACACAAAATCCTGGGAGAGTCCCAACCCGGATGGACTGGTCACCTACCTCAGGGTACAGAAAAGATTGCAAGCCAGACCCCACATCCAATATGCTCTGTGCTCGAACAAGCATACAGCGTCTCATTCTGCAGGGCCACCTTCAAGGAGGAAGGCTATTGATTTATGGGAAATGACGTTAGACATAAAGGATAATGATACGTAGATCACAAATGCTATGGAAGAGTTCTTGAATCAGCACATAAAAGGGGTCAATAATGTGAAGAGAGTGTGCATCAGATTTATTAGGAGGCTTCATTGCTCTGCGATTTATGAACCTCCACAGATGGCAGTGATATAATATAATATTCACAAATACGATGCAATAAACAATATTAAAATGTCCAGCAGTGCCACTTTTAGTTTCAGCTATAAATGGAAAATATATCTGGGCATTCTGTACTTTACAAAGAAGATGTCTAGACCCTCTTGATTTTTTTTTTTTTTTTTTTTTTCGGTACGCAGGCCTCTCACTGTTGTGGCCTCTCCCGTTGCAGAGCACGGGCTCCGGACGCGCAAGCTCAGCGGCCACGTGTCACGGGCCCAGCGGCTCCACGGCATGTAGGATCTTCCCGGACCGGGGCAAGAACCCGCGTCCCCTGCATCGGCAGGCGGACTCTCAACCACTGTGCCACCAGGGAAGCCCGACCCTCTTGATTTTTGAAGATGACCACACTGGTCTGTTTCTACACTTGTGTTTCTTCCGAAAATGTTTTGATATCTGTTTCATTTTTCTGTTGTGAATGCATACGTGCCTGACAAGAGTAATGAGTGGGTGAGGTTTTTCAGGTATCGCTCATGAGTCATATGGCAAGGACATTAATGCACCATGTCCGACTGCTTGATTCCTTAGGAGGAAAGAGATTCCTCCTCTGAAATCTTCACCTATGGAGCCGTTACATTTTACCTTTTCCAAATTATAATATAAAGAATAGCTGCTACAGATATACTGACCTAAAAATGTATTTAGAATTTGAAGGATATGGATACTTTCAAACTAAAATTGAGATTTTTGTTCCTGTGAAAACAATTCAGAAGCCAACACTACATGAATAATATCAATTACCGAAGGGTAAATTAATCTGTTATTCAATTCATTCATTTTCTAACCAAAAAAAAATCAATTTTCAAATTTGCTTAAAATAGAATAGTATCTTAAAATAACAGTAATTATGATTGATTTAAATGGCCAAAGAAAGACTAATTTAAATACCTGGTCAAAAAGAGCAGCTAACACTATTGAAGTGTTATTTCCTAAGATTATTATTATTATTATTATTCCTTATTTCCTAGGATTATTTTGGGAAACAGTGTTAATGAAATTTGCATTCTCTTCGTGGATATGAGAAAATTCAGTTTTACATTAAGAGATATTATATTTTTACGTAAATACTAGTATTTAAATCTAGCCCTGTGTTGTTCAAAATGATAACTTTGAATATATTCAGAATTGCAAGGTTCAGTTTGGTTTTTCTAGTAAGTTACTGAAAATAAAATAATTTTTTGTGTGATAGAATGTTGCCTTCTTTCTATTTTTATTTGCTTTACCCCTACTCTGCCTCTTTCTTTTATCAAACCTGCTAATAGTCCTGTCCGTCTCCCATACTCTCTTGCCTTGGGCTGTGAAAAATTAACTATGCATCAGCTTAGCACACATTCAATTATATTTTCTCATCTGTGCTGCCTGGGATTCTGATTTGTGAACTGTCAGATCCATTCCCTTTCTTGTCAAAATATCTTTTGAGTTTATTATATACAGTCTGACCATCTGTCAACTGACAATCCTAATATATGCTATTTCTTTTAGACCATCTCCATTGTTGAAAATGAACCCAGTGCTCTGTTTTCTTTCCTACCTAAAGCAGATCTTTTTTTCAGTCCATCACAAACTGAAATCTCCAACTGTGGAGCCATTTCTATTCCACTACACTGTTTATTATGTTGAAACATTTACAGCCCAGTTGACAACACTTTAGCTTCTCCCAAAAATCTATGATTTATTTTATTTGTGCAACACGCATTACTCTGAAAACCATGTAACATTTGAAGAAACTAACTACATTTACTGGGTATTAGACTCTAGGAACTCTTCTTCATAAAATAAGTTTTGTTCTGAATGTTATCAGGTTCCAACTTAGGAACAAATGTAAGGCCTAGGTACAATGGAACCAAAATTCAAACTAACAATCAGAAAACTAAAACAGGATTGTGATCATTGTATAGCCAAACTTATTCCTATAAAAATCATTCTTAGTACTCTATACTTTTTAGCTAAATACTCTCTAAAAGCTAATCTCTTTTAAGGTTAGCAAACTATTCTTCTTTCATTAATAGGAAAATTTAGGAGCATGGTGTATAATTTAACCTCATTTTCAAAAAGATGGTGGGTAGAGTAGAATGAATTAGTTTGAAAGAAAGTCATCTTCCCCTGGGAATGTAAGCTGGAAGCAAGGGGACTTGTTCTGTCCACTGATGTGTTCCCAGCGTGTGTAAGACTGCCTGGCCCACCAGGGCATCAATCAACATTGGTCGAAAGATGGAGTGAAGTTTCTAGAAAAAGGTCTCATTTGATGCTCTGAGACTTTGCACTTCCTCTTCCTAGGACTTTTATCCAGAAATTCAAATCAAGATTTGATCCCATACATCTGTTTACTTTGTTCAGATGTTACCTTCTCAGCAAGGTCTTCCATGACCACCCTATTTAAAATTGCAGTTTTCTCTGGAACCCACCTTCCCCTAGAACCTCTTCCCCATTTTCCCCCATTCTCCTTTACCACTTAGAATTAGGAGAGATTTTACTTATTTGTTTAATTGATTGATTGATCGATTACCCAGCTTCCTTACTGGAATGTAAGCTCCTTAAGGACAGATGCTTGTGTCTGTTTTGTCATTGGTATTTTCTGTGGTACTAAATCAACAATGCCGAGGATAGTACCTGCCACTTTGTAGGCACTTGATGAGTAGTTGTAGAATGAAATGATAAATTGGAATATTCGGCTTAGAGAATATTAGAATTATTTATTACATTTCGTTTAGTTTACAGAAATGCTGACTGGTTTTAGATCTCTAAAAATATGTTTAGTGATATGGAATAAGCTCACCATACATTATTTAGGCTCTCATAAAATGTAAACAAATCTTTGTACATTTAAGCACTTAAATAGAACACCAAAAGAGGTACCAAAAATCATTTTGAAAATTATTTTATAGACAGAAAATGGATTGATCGATAGGTTGATAGAAATAAAGACAGATTGTGTGTGGAGTGGGGTACAACTAGCCTTGTTTTGGAGAAGTCCCCAATATACTGGGGTTTTTTTTTTCCTCTTACTAATATGGTCTTCTTCTAGAACCTATCCTTTTTTACTAGCTGATCTGTCTTACCTAAAAAAGTCCTGTCTACATATGAAGCAAAAGCAAAAACAAAAACAAATTAAAAAAAAAAAACCTCCACGAGGCTGCAAGGAGACATGATATAAGAGGAGAAACTGCAATGTAACTGTTGAATAATTTGCAAAATATTATTGCTGTTACAATTATGTTAGAGATGAATGTGTTTTATTAGAAATATGTTTGTTATATCAGGCTGTGGTAAGCAGAATAATGGCTTTCCAAAGATATTCACAACCTCATCTCAGAGTGTGTTAATATGCAAAAGAGACATTGCTGATATAGCTAATTGAGGATCTGAGATGGGAAGAGTGCCTGGATTTACAAGACAAGCGTCCTTACACAGGGGAATCAGAAGGGTTGGAGTGAGAAGAGCTGTGCTGATAGAAGCACAGTCAGAGAGCGATTTGGAGGTGCCACCTGCTAGTTGTGAATGTGGAGGAAGGGCCCAGGAGCCTAGGAATGCTGGCTGCCTCTACAAGTGGGAAGACGTAAAGAAACAGATTCTCCGCCAGATACTCCTGAGTTTACCCCAGGGAGGCTCATTTTGGACTTCAAACCTCCAGAACTGTAAGATAATAAATTTCTGTTGTTTTAAGACCTAAATTGTGTAGTAATTCGTTACAGCTGCAGTAGGACTCTATTCCATAGGCTTATTATTCCTTTTTATTATCCTTCCAACTGCAAGATTCAGGACTGACTGACACATGAACAGCAAAGTTTAGTGAAGCATAAAGAACTACTGCCCCAAAACTAATCTGGGGGCAAATAAAGTTTGCCTGGAGTGCCCTTCCCTTCTTCCCAAGGTCTTTTCTCTGGAGCTTTTTCTCCGTTCCTTTCCTGCTACTATTCAAGGTAGTAACTGATGACTGAATGGTTAAATTTTAAAACTTAAAATAATGACTATATTCAGGTTTGAATGTAGGTTTAAAGGAATCTCTTATATGGAGAAAATCTTTTAGGTCCCAAAACATTATTTTTTTTTAATGAAATGTGTTAAATGATTGATATTTTTACAAGAAATTCAGTCCATATACCTTATCCATAGCTAAAGTTTAAAAGGGATGACCCTAAAGAAGGTTCCGTTTAGTAACTACAATTTGGTTAAAAATGATATTTTTTCTTACCCAGTAACAATCTACTCTTTATAAGAACTGTAAGTATTTAATAATAATAACAATAACAATGCCTACATTAGTTTTCTGTTGTTGCCATAGTGAATCACCACAAGCTTAGCACTTAAACATTCCAAACATATTATGCCACAACTCAGAAGAATGGGTGGGCTCTGCTCCACTTTCCACAGGATCAAAATCAAAGTGTCAGCTGCTGGGAAGAGTCTGCAGCAGCCTCATTCAGGTTATCAGCAGAATCCAGTGTCTTACCTTGCTGAGCTTCCCGTTTCCTTGCTGCTGTCACTCTGGGGCCTCTGCTTAAGGCCTCCTTCATCCCACTTCACATCCTCCCTCCACCTTCAAATCACCAAGGATGTGTCAGGTCCTTCTCCTGGACCTCTCTGACTTCTCCATCTGCTGCATCTCTCTGACTCCAGCCTGAGAAAGTTCTCAGCTTTTAAGGGTTCATATGGTTACACTGGGCCCACCCATGTAATCCAGGATACTCTCCTTATTTGAAGGTTCAAGAGCTTGCTTACATTTGCAAAGTCCATTTTTCCACATAACAAAAGGTATTCCAGGGATAGTGTGCAGACACCTTTGAGGGCTGTTCTTCTGCTTCCTACAACATGTAACGTGCATTAAGTGCTCTGATGTCCCATGGTGTGTACTAAAGGCCCAGTGTATGATACATCCTTTTCTTTAATTCTTCAACAGCCCTATGAGATGGATACCACCCTTCTCTCCTTTTTAAAGAAGAGGAAGCAGTATTAGAGAGGTTCATGTTACCTGGTCAAGTTCAGGGGTAGAGTCAGTTCTGCTGTGTGGCACATGCATTCCTAAAAAGTACTCTACTAGGCGAAATCACACAATAAAGACCACAGGCCTGATGTGAAAGATGTGGTAAAGGGCACATCAGGTGCCCTCATTTTCAAAATGCATTCCCCTTGTCTGTTTTACAATTCAAAAGGTGGATGGCGGGCTTCCCAGGTGGCGCAGTGGATGAGAGTCCGCCTGCCGATGTAGGGGACACAGGTTCGTGTCCCCGTCCGGGAAGATCCCACATGCCGCGGAGCGGCTGGGGCCGTGAGCCATGGCCACTGAACCTGCGCGTCCGGAGCCTGTGCTCCGCAACGGGAGAGGCCACAACAGTGAGAGGCCCGCATACCGCAAAAAAAAAAAAAAAAAAAAAAGATGGATGGCAACATTGGGTCCTTTAACCTGGTTTGCTTTGGTTTATGAATATTTTGAGCGTGTCTGTGGTGTTGGGGACGCTTTCATAACTTCTTGTTCTAACAGTAGTTTTGATGTGTGGCTTTATGAATCTGATCCTTTGAAACACACAGTGCTTCACTGCGTTGCCTTGGAGAATTTGGCCCTGTTGTTACACAGTTACCTTCTGTTTCACCTTAGAGTCTTTCCATTTCTTTTCCAGGGCATTGGTCCCTAAATACCCTAGCCTTTCCAGTCTTTGAAACAAGCTGCAAGAGAGATGAATACATGTTTTGTTCACAAAATGACTAATGACACTGGTAGCACTAATAATGGAGTTGCTCTTGTAATTTGCAACTTTTTGGTATAAGCACTTGCAGAGTTGGTGCTATTTTTGGATAAATACACATAGGATTCAGAAATTTCACTGGGTTCATTCCCTGTTTCCAGAATATTAATTCACAATTTCGATATTTCTCTAACTCCTTTAGAAATTATTGTCCTAGAACTGGCCTTTTTCATGTCTTCTTTTTGTTGCATCTTAATTTTTTCTCAACATGAAATTCCCATTACCATCATGAGGAGCTTTTTCCCCTTTATCTTCACCACCATCAAATCACTCTCTCACTGCTTCTGGAGCTATCCTTCTGAAATAGACGCATCATATTTCTGCCAGCCCCCTTCTCTCCTTAATCAAGGTACACTATAATGTGTGTTTCACCTACTCTGTGTGCCTCGTATGCTATTCTTCCCATAGAAACTCTAGTTGAACCAAATTAAGAATGTTTCTTGTATCACATCCACACACACCTTTTTTCACTTGCATACATTTACACAAGACTTTTTTCATGTTATGGAATAACATGTTCAGAATAATATTTACATTTTTTACCAAATTTTCTAGTTTGGATTCATTCTTTAAAACTTGTTTTGTGTATCCATCCAGTTATTTATTTACCATCATAGTTATAAAGTACCTACCATGACCTAAGCACTGTGCTCCAAACTAAAGTTATAAAATGAATAAAACACAATCGATTTTGAAAGCACCTCCATAAGACTTCCATGATAATTGTCTCCCTGCCCTGACCATCTACTCATAGACACAAAGGAAATATTCAGTCCAGCCTCCTCTCCCTATTTACTTTATTATTCTTATACTATTTTACACATGGTACCATATTTTATGCCAGAACACCTCCCTCATTAATTCTTATACCGTTGGATAAATATTTTATATTTATCTTGTTTCTAAAGAATTAAACTAAACAAATAAATGAACTGATGCATTATATTTTTTTCAACATTTTCAGTGACACCTAGGACTATGTCATACATAATGTTTCTTGGTTAATGGTCATGATCATAGTAGACTCCTTTGACAAATTGAACAGATTTACATCTTGACATGTATATAATACATAAACCCATGGATTGCAATTTTCAGTATTTTTTCTCCTTCCGGAACCTCAATGGCAAAATTCAACTGTCTGCAAATAACTGTTTGCACACATATATATGCTATAATGTACAAAACTGTAAGTTTAGGACAGAAAGCTTTTTAAAAAGTGTCAATTGTCTTAATACAAAGAAATATTTTCTGATTTCTGAAAATAGGAGTTCCTAAATTCGTCTATTAAAATGTGATTGGGGTGGTGGTGGTGGGATGAATTGGGAGATTGGGATTGACATATATACACTAATATGTATAAAGTGGATAACTAACAAGAAACTGCTGTATAAAAATAAATAAAATTCTAAAATTAAAAAAAATATATAAAAAAAATAAAATGTGATGCTGTTTTCTGCTTGAAGCAGCTGTCTTAAAGCCTTTATCTATTTTCGTGTAAATCAAAGACTGGTGCAATCAGTTGTTGAAGACAACAATGTCTTTAATTATTAGTAATGTGTCTAAATACAGAATGAACATCTGGTTCACATCTTGCTGAGATGAGATGGCCTTGTCAGAAAATTTTATTTTCTACAGAAATCCCTGTATCTCCATCTTACAGTACAATATTTTTCAAAGCAATACTTTTTCTCTGTCCTTAGACATCAGGCACAAAAGCCCTGAGTAACGTTCAGGTTTATTAGAGGTGGCAACAACTATATTATTTCATAAAATGAAAACCAGGCGCTGCTTTTGAACTATAAAATAAGTTGTCCCGACCATAACTCAAGCTAGCACCTACATAAATGTTCCACAGAAACATGGCAACGTGAAGTCAAAGGCTGTCTCCCCACCTATGCCCTGGAGGGAGCATCATGTAAGCAAGTGGGATTCTCTTCTGTGATGTGCAGTATCCTTTCATGTAAATATCAGTCTCCTTGTATTTGTGTTGGTAGAATGATGCTAGGTGACGACCTATTAGTTTTAAATTCAGAACTCTCACATTTTCTTGATTGATATTTTGAACGTTATTTGATTCTTTAAATCACCACTATTTTTTGTCCTGAGTAAAGAGGAGCTCCATTGTGAACAAGGTGCTAAGGAAATGTAAATACAGTTCATGATCAGTGTGCAGAGTTATATAGATCTTTACAATTGATGTTCTGAGAGTGTCAAAATAAGGGGTATCACACCTTGAAACTCAGAGATTACATGAAAGATGTTCGATTAACTCATCTATTTTGTTCATTCTTCTCAAAACTTCTGCTTTCCTGTCTCACAGGCCTTATGACCCTCTTTCTCCAAGTTTTTACTAATTTAAATCAGTCTTATGTTTTATAACTTCTTGATTTAAGCACCTGTACCCATTATTCCCATTAATACAACAAAATATACTATGTCTAACTTATCTAATTTTTATTAAAGGGAATGGGAAGAAAATGGGAGGCTGTGAGTACTTACAAATTTTTATCTAATTTAACTTAGTTTTGTTTAATTTTATCTAAATTTTACATAAAGCTTAGCATATTTCATGTAACAATAATATTACACAGGTGGTGGTTATAAAGGAACAGATCCATCTAGACATGAATTATGCAATATTTCTCAAGAAATGTTCTGTGCATAGAAAACAAAAGCAAACCAAAAAAAAAGGAAAAAGCATAAGTGTATGTGCATGTGCATGTGCGTGAGTGTGTGTGTGTGTGTGTGTGTGTGTGTCCATTTGGTTTAGTTGAATACAAAGGAGAGATGTTTGGGACTAGATACCAGGTAACCTGATGTTTAAGAGTATGGACCACAGAGCAAGAATACCTGGGCTGAAATTCTTGCCTGCATTCAATATCAGTTGAGCTTTGGGAAAATTACTTAATCTGTTTGTTACTGAATTTTCCACTTAAAGAGTAGAGATAACAATAACATTACATAGGCTTGTACTGAGAATTAAATGACATAATTTTTAAAAAGCCCATAGAATGGTGTGTCTAGTAATTACTAAGTACCTGTTGGTAATAACAGTGATATGATTCTATTTTAGAAAGACACAATGAACCCAATTTCCACATAGCAGCCTCATTTTTCTCACATTCAAGCTGCACCATATTTGTAGAATTCCAGATTCGACTTTGGTTATGCATCGTTAACCTCCACTTGACTTTCACTGCCTAAGACGTCCCTACCTGTTAATTCTGCAGCTATGATATTTTTAGAATTGACTTAGCATGTGACCTAGAGAATCTTTTTAAAGAAAAATTCAATATTTCAAAAATTATTATTTCTTAGGAATGTCTGGAAAACTTCATTTCAGTGTGTTTTCTGAACAAATTCAATCTGGGTTACAGAGGATAAGAAACAAGTCAAAATAAAACAATCTATGGTTATACTGTTAAGTTTATTGCTTTTGTATCATGAGTAAGTAGCAATAACTGCTCTGAAAATTTCCATTAAAAATTTTTATGGCCCTTCATCATGAAAAAGTATCAAGGCCTTTAAGCATCACATTGAAACACACATAGGTATGTAAGTCTATGTATATATTTACATAGGGTGGAAATATACAGAAAAATTATTGTATAAACCCATTTATTTATTTTACATTCAGTAAACTTGTCATATTATATATTAATCTCATTTTTGTACAACTTTGTTTTCAGAAATAGATTTTTTTAACTTTTTATTTTATATTGGAATATCATTGATTAACAATGTTGTGATATTTTCAGGTGTAGAGCAAAGTGATTCAGTTATACATATACATGTATCTATTCTTTTTCAAATTATTTTCCCATTAGGTTGTTACATAATATTGAACAAAGTTCCCTGTGTTATACAGTAGGTCCTTGTTTGTTATCCATTTTAAATATAGCAGTGTGTACATGTCAATCCTAAACTCCCTAACTATACCTCCCTCTCACCCTTCCCCTTAGAGAACGAACCATAATTTTATTCTCCAAGTCGGGGAGTCTGTTTCTGTTTTGTAAATAAGTTCATTTGTATCATTTCTTTTTAGATTCCACATATGAGCAATATCATACAATATTCCTCTTTCTCTGTCAAACTTACTTCATTCAGTATGACATTCTCTAGGTCCATCCATGTTGCTGCAAATGGCATTATTTCATTCTTTTTTATGGCTGAATAATATTCCATTGTATATATGTACCACATCTTTATCCATTCCTCTGTCAGTGGACATTTAGGTTGCTTCCATATCTTGGTTATTGTAAACAGTGCTTTAATGAACATCGGGGTGCCTGTAATCTTTCGGACTTGTTTTTCTCTGGATATATGTTCAGATGTGGGGTTGCAGGATCATATGGGAACTCTATTTTTAGTTTTTTAAGGAAACTCCATACTGTTCTCCATAGCAGCTGTACCCATTTCATTCCCACCAACAGTGTAGAAGGCTTCCCCTCTCTATACACCCTCTCCAGCATTTGTTGTTTGTAGATTTTTTGATGATAACCATTTTGACTGGTGAGAAGAGATATCTCATTATAGTTTTGATTTGCACTTCTCTAATAATTAGCAATGTTGAACATCTTTTCATGTGCTTCTTGGCCATCTGTATATCTTCTTTGGAGAAATGTCTATGTAGGTCTTCTAGCCACTTTTTGATTGGGTTGTTTGTTTTGATGATATTAAGCCACATGAGCCGTTTATAAATTTTGGAGACTAATCCCTTGTCAGTCACAACATTTGCAAATATTTTCTCCCATTTTGTAGGTTGTCTTTTCATTTTGTTTTGCACAGCTTTATGCATTATACATTTAATAATGGTGTGTATTAACTGTACTAAATTTTCCTTTATATGGTGAGAAAGGGCATGTGTACAAAGTGAAATTATTTGCCTATTAAACAATGCATTTTAAGAGTGAGGTCAAGGTTACTGTGAACATGATGATACCTGCTCTGAAAAACTATGTGGAAAATTTCTACAGTATGAGAAGACATGGATTTTTTCAGCTTTATTGAGGTGTAATCGACAACATTGTAAGATATTTAAACTAAACTAAAACCAAACCAGTTATGAAATATGTTAAAGGAACAGTTGGGGAGATTTGAATAAATATGTGAGCTTTTTATGATTAATTTTCATAGGTATGACAATGATCCAGATAATATGCTGAGTACCCTGATTTTTAAGAGATGTATGTTGGGAGTATTTAAGGATAAAGTGTCAAATTTTCTCTAACTTATTTTGAAAATATTTAGAAAGTATGCATTTGGACATTAACATACATGTGCAAAAGACATATAGCAAAATGTTAACAGTTATTGAATCTTGTGGTGGGATTACTGGTATGTATTGTGCTATTTTTCCAACTTTTCAATATGTTGGAAATTATTCATGTAAAACTATTAAAAATTCAAAATGTAAATTATTTGAAATCATTTTAAAATGTGAACTCAGAAATGTAGATAAAAATAAGCCATCATTCATTAAGGACTTATAATGTGTGATATATATATAATTTAATTCTCTTGACATGAGTAAAGCTTCTGTATCATTACCTCAGTTTATGGGCAAGGGGACTGAGGCATTAAGTAGTTAAGTAACTTTCAAAGTAAATGACCACACTGATGGTAAGGATCTAAATAGAATATGTTGAGGAATTTGTAATTAATTCCATAAGCTCCTCTAGAAAAGATTCCACTCATGGAAACATGATCAGAATCTCAGTTTAGAAGGGCATATTTTGCCCCAGCATTTAGTAAGAATTGAAGCTGGGGAGAGAGCAAAAGACTTAGATAATATTCTAGTGGACACGTCCAGATAATTGATAATTAGAAGCACCAGGAGTGTAAAGGAAGGGGTAGAAGCCCATGAGTCTTTGCATGCAGACTATACATGACCTGGAATCTGACTGAGATTTAAGATTAGAGGAAATGAGTCCAAAAAGGTTTAAAGTTTAAATCCACGTTGCTATGTAGATTTAAGTCCTTGTTCTTTCTTTTTTTTTTTTTTAAATCAGTATGTTTATTTATGGCTGCATTGGGTCTTTGTTGCTGCACGTGGGCTTCCACTAGTTGTGGCAATGTGAGCTACTCTTCACCGTGGTGCATGGGCTTTTCATTGTAGTGGCTTCTCGTTGTGGAGCATGGGCTCTAGGCATGCGGGCTTCAGTAGTTGTGGCACATGGGCTCAGTAGTTGTGGCTCGCAGGCTCTATAACACAGGCGAAGTAGTTGTGGTGCACAGGCTTAGTTGCTCCATGGTATGCTGGGTCTTCCTGGACCAGGGTTCGAACCCGTGTCCCCTGCATTGGCAGGCAGATTGTTAACCACTGTGCCACCAGGGAAGCCCAGTCTTTTGTTTTTCCATTGAGTTTCCAGTGATTTGGTCCTCCTGCTCTCCCTTCTGGTACAGATAGAGGGAGACACCGTTACAAGTCGAGATTTCCCTCACAAATGCAAATGTTTCTCAGAAAAGAGTAACTCCTTGTTGGTTTTTAGAATTTTTCCCATATCTGCTGTTCCTTAGAAAATAACCAGTTTTAAATAATTAATATGCAAAAGGGACATAGTTTGGAGTGGCAAATTCTGTTCCCCTCAAACATTTATTACATTTTTAGCACCTCAGAATCCAGGTGGACTGGCTTCCAAGGCTCATAATTTCTTTTTTCTTTTAGCATCCAGAAAACAACAAAAACAACAACAAACAGAGCTTGGTGCTTGAGAGATTGATTTCTTTTAAAATCTTTGACATCTAAGGACATCCTTACTATCACACTTGATTGTTTCCAGTTTGGGAAATATTTTCCTCAGAATTTTGATAAAATTGCTATCTTAGCAAGTGAAATGTTATTCTTGGTTCCAATTATTTAACACCTTTTTTTTCTTTCCAGAAATATTTAGGATTTTCTCCTTTACACAGATTTTGGAACTTTTATAATGGTTTATTTTAGTGTAGGTCTTTTTTCAATTTATTGTACAATTTATTGTACTTTATCTGTGGACCCCTTTAGTCTGTAATAATATGGCAGAAAGAGGAAAATATTTGAAAACTCTGAAAATGTTTAATATTCAGGAAAAATATAAATTAACAGTTATCCTAAGGAGAAAAAAATATGAATGAAACATCAAAATAAAATACATTGAAAAGTTTAAAGCATTACATCCAAAAAAGAGTGTAAGTCAGAAGAATTCTACATATGAGTAATTTCAAGCATATAACAGCCACTTCCCATTACATATAACTTGATCTAGAACATATAAGATATGGAAGTCTCCTCATGTATGTTCAGACACTGTCTAGTTTGGAAACCAAACTCTTAAGGTGGTAAAAGAAAACATAACTGTAGATGTAAAATTTTAAATAATCAAATTCAATTGCAAATAAAAAACATATCATGATGAAGAAAATTAATTTAAATACAGAATAAAGGTATAGAAAAATAGAATTAAATATAGAAAATGTATACAGAAACATATACATTTATTATTTCTAAATATAGAAAATGGTATGGAAAATGTTTTCCTGCTCTAGTAGAACTAGCTGTACTTCTCAACCTATGTAAGGAAAATATAAAAGTTTTTCTATATGCTTATGTCAAAATTATCTACTGAAACTTTTGGTAATATTAACCAAAGTATATATAAATAAATCAGGAAAAATAAAAGGTGATCACGTCTAGTGTTTCTTTTCACAACTAAAGAAACTAAGTGGTCTTTCAATATTCTTGAACGTCCTGTTCTTAATCCTAAACTATATCTCTGTGTTTTTTTTTAATTGTTTGAGAAAGACTGTATTTTTTTCTTCCAGTTTTATTGATATATAATCAACAAACAGCACTGTATGAGTTTAAGGTTTACAGCATAATAATTTGACTTACATATGTCATGAAATGATTACCACAATAAATTTAGTGACTATCCATCACCACATATAGATACAAAATTAAAAAAAATTTTTTTCCATGTGATGAGAAGTCAGTATTTACTATTTTAACAACTTTCATATATAGCATTTAAGCTGCATTAATTATATTAATCATGTTCTACTTATATCCTTAGTATTTATTTATCTTATACTGGAAGTTTGTACCTTTCGACCAACTTCATCACCATAGAAAGATATTACATTATTATTGACTATATTCCCCATGCTGTACATTTCATCCCTATGAATCATTCACTTTGTAACTGGATGTCTGTACCTCTTAATCTCCTCACATATTTTACTCATCCCCCATCTCACTCCCTTGTGGCAACCACCTGTTTTTTCTCTGCATCTATGACAGTTTTGTTACATTTGTGGATTTTTTTGTTTTTGTTCATTTCTTTTGATTTTTAGATTCCACACATAGATGAAGTCATATATTTTTTGTCTTTGACTACTTTCATTTAGCATAATACACTAGGTCCACCCATGTTGTAGCAAATGGCAAGATTTCATTAATTTTTATGGTGGAGAAATATTCCATTATATATATATATGTATATATGTACATATATATATATATATATTCCACATTTTATTTATCCATTCATCTATTAAAGGGTATTTAGGTTGCTTCCATATCTTAGCTTCTGTAAATAAAGCTGTAATGACCATAGAGGGTGCACTTATTTTTTCTAATTATTGTTTTTGTCTTCTTTGGGAAAATATCCAGAAGAGGAGTTGCTAGATCATATGGTAGTTCTATTTTAAATTTTCTGAGGAAACTCCATCCTGTTTTCCATAATGGCTGCACCAATTTACCCTCCCATCAACAGTGCACCATGGTTCCTTTTTCTCCACATCCTCACCAACACTTGCTATTTGTTGTCTTTTTGACAGCTGTAAGGTGATATCCCACTGATATTTCAATTTGCAATTCCCTGATGGTTAGTGATATTGATGGTTAGTGATGGTTTTTCTGTGTCTGTTGACCATCTATCTGTATGTCTTCTTTGGAAAAATATCCATTCAGTTCCTCTGAACATCTTTTAATTTGTTTGCTTGTTTTTTGGATATCAAGTTGTATGAATTCTTTGTATATTTTGGATATTACCCTTTTATCAGGTATATCATTTGCAAATATCTGTTTTTGTTTGTTTTTTTTGCTATAATTTTTTTTTTTTTGGTTTTCTTCCTATGTATAAGCCTCTCTAATAAATGTCTCAGAAGTTGCAGTTTAGCTACTTATATCTATTTTATCTATGTTCCATCTCAGCAGTGCTACCCTTTGGGATCTAGTCAAGAGCAAGGAATAATTCTCTAGTTTGTAGAAAACACTATTCTGAGGTGTGCAGTACATGAATAGGATTAAGTGACAAGGATCTAGGTCTCTCTCTCTCTGTGTGTCTCTCTCTCTCTCTCTCTTCCTCTTTCTCTATATGGGGAAAATAGTTATGCCTCAGAATGAATCTGTAGCACTATGTGATGGATAACTGACACATGATTTTTAAATAACCTGTGATAAATTTAGCTTAAATATATATATATATTTCATCTTACAAAGTGAATTCACATGTATTTACAAGCCAGGGGATCTACTTTCTAGCCTTTGTCCTTCCATTGATTATAACTCATCTAATCTAGCATGATGGATTTACAGATTAGAGTACTGCAAGTAATATAAAGTGATTTTCCATGAGTGGGGAGACATCAGAAATCTTTTATCTGAAAGGGAGTGACATAATACATAATTATTGTTATATATATATATATATATTGCTATATATAAGAGGGAGTGACATAATCTAGGATTTGGAAAAATAAAATGGAGATGATGAAAATTACAATGGAGGAACAGGAAATTGAAGAAAATGTTAAAAGTTTAATATGTCCTAGGAAAGAAAGTAGTAACAGTAAATATAGCAGAATTGAGCAAAGTTTTGAGAAATATTTTAGACACTCTCAAAGGACTCAACCAAACAGGATGAAATACGAAGAATCCTTTCATATAGCCTATTGAATAGATGGAAACTGGTTGTGGGGGGAAGGAGTTGGACAAAAAATTTGGTGTTAGGTTCATTGTAAGGTGTCTGTAGACCATCTAAGTGAGGATAATTAAGGGTCAACCCAAAATTCAGGTCTAAATCTATCAGAGCAATTTGGAGTCATCGTAATGTTGGTGATAAAAAACATTTATCTGGATGTGGAATAACTTAGCAAGAACTTATAAGAAAGAAAGAAAAAAAGACAACAGACCTTAAAGCCTAATGAAAGAACATATAGTAAGTGGGTGGTTGAACTGGAACCAGTGAAACAAAAGAAACAAGGAGCAAAAGATTAACATAGAATGTCTTGGAAGTTAGGGGAGAATCAAACTTCCAGAGGAGAATGATTTATTGCATCAAATCTCAAAAAGGAATCAGGATTTAAAAGAGAGTCTTGACTTTTTGTAATCATTAGACTTGGTTATTTCATCTGAGCAATTTAAACTAAGAATTCAGGTGCAAATTGTTGGATTGAGCAGTAACTGGGAAATTAAAATGGAAGCAATGAATAAGATTACTTTAATGGTGAAGGGTAATAAGTAGGGGATCTGGGTGTCTCTTTAGAATGAAAGACGTGGATACATTCATAATATGTTAGTAAATATGGAAAGACCAGTGGCCTAACTTTAGAAAACAGGAAGAGCATAGTTTCCTGTGAATAGCAAGGATTGAGATTAGGATGGGCAAAAAGAGAAGTGTTCTTGGGAGTAAAAATGGATGATGACAATTGGGTAAATTTAAGCATGAAGATATTAAGTGTAATTCTTATGTCAGTGAAATAATAATTTCTAAATTTTGTTTTTAATTCCTACACACATTTAATTAATGAACCCATTTATTTAAGACATTTAAATATTATATAAATGTACTTTAGAATAATGGTAATTTTGAAACATCCAAAAAACTGAGGATGATAATATTGATACTGACTAGGGCTATTTCTTTGAGTCTAAATTTTATACAAAACCTGGAACCTAAAATATAGTGTAAAGGAAAAAAAAATATCTTCTTTGAGCCAAGAAAAGCTAAATTTGTTTTCAACTATAATAGTTTGAAATCCAATTTTGGATAAATCCCTTTTGCAAACAACTTACTGTAATTTAATTATGCTTTGCTTTTACCATCTCTCCCTAATTCATTTATTTTTTTCTCAGTTTATTCCTATTTTCCTCACAAAAGGCTATTTTTTCTGTTTTATAAAAAGCATATTTCCAAGTTTACTAATTATTTGAAACCCCCAAATTCAATGCTGTTTAAATGCCAGAACATTATTTAAATGGACAAAGTTTCAGGAAAACACAAATGTGTCTTCATGAAAACTCCAAAAGTCTATATAATTTTTATCACATATGTGTCACATTTATATTCTTATGTATATATATATATAAATTAAAATTTCTCATAT
The DNA here is from genome assembly GCF_011762595.2 of Tursiops truncatus. Classification (NCBI taxonomy): domain Eukaryota; kingdom Metazoa; phylum Chordata; class Mammalia; order Artiodactyla; family Delphinidae; genus Tursiops; species Tursiops truncatus. The sequence continues at coordinate 2,615,506 of NW_022983136.1, forward strand.
GTATCTTTTCACAGAAAGAAATAGAGGGATAAATATAGATTACAGAAATAAATATAGTTATGAATACTCACTTTGTTTTATGTTGTAATACTCATTAGGTTTTTTTTCTATATATTCCAGTTTTCCTTTTCCAGAGACTTCTGTTCGGAGTAGAGCAGCATCGATATTTTTGGCTAATGAATTTGACTGGGAATGATGTGACCAGTGGGGAGAGAGATTAGTGCTGGTGGTAGACTTTGCAGATACTCTGGATGATGGTTGCTCCAGAGTGAGAGTGATGATGAAGGAGGGTGGTCCTGGTGGACCTTTGTTGGACACATCTCATAAGCAAGAAATAAGGCTTTGTGACTTTCAGCTGCCTGAGATTTGTTCAAGCAGCCTAATTTAGTCTACCATGAGCAACTCACTTACCAGCCGTTCAAAAAATTGTTAACTGACCAATTTACAGTGTAGCCACATGAAGTGGTATCCAATTAAATATTCCCTCCCTTAGGCTTTTATATGACTTAATGAGAATGAAAACTGAGAAATTCTCCCTTATTAGTGATGTGACATTTCATCAGAATATGCTGTTTTACAAGTATATATAATCACTACTAAATTTTTAGTGAATTTTGAAGTTTTAGAAAGATAACTTTAGTAACTTAAGGAAGTCTAGTTTTATTATTTTTCGGGGAAATTATCAGTTTTTCATGTTTTAATTGACTCTTTTAAAAATTAAAACATATTTGACTCTTTTAAGTAAAGGGCTACTTTTCTGGCCTGGATGTGCACAGTTTTCTGGTAGTTGCGTGTTTAGCTGGGAGGGATCTCTGCTCCTATCAGAAAATGTTTAGTGCAGTTATTCTCAAAACATGAAAGGTTCTCAAGACAGACTTCCTTGCATCTGAATTCATATCCATTATTTACCAACTGTGACCTTGGGCAAATTACTCAACCTTATTAACATGCAATTATTCTCATTTATAAAATAAAAACCTCTCTACATGTACTATTCTGAGAATTAAATTTAGTAAGATATATAGAGCACTTAATATGTGCCACAGACAAATTAAGTTTTATTTTTAAAACTATAAGTAGGTTTGTCATGCCAATATAAAATAAATAAGTATAAATTAATTCATTAATTTCATTAATTAATGAGAGGACTTACCTGGAAGATGTTGACTAGTTCATAGGGAATTTGAAAAGATATATATTTATAGGAAGTTTAATACAGGTATTTGAGAATAACATTACTAAATTAAATACAAATCTGGTTACTGTCCTACAGAACAATAAATAATAAACCTTTGAAGTTATTTGTTTCCACTGAACAGAAATGATTTACATCTCTACTGGACAAAAATCTACATACCACTTAGGTCTGTGACTTTTAATTAATAGTCAACAAGTAATTACTTAATACAAGTAATTTTAACTCACTCTATCAGATGCTGTCGGGGTAACTCTCACACTGCTATGATGTTACCATTTCACCTTGCCATAGCATCTTCTAGCTGCCTGCGTTTGTATCTATGAGCCTGAGAGCTTTCAGAATCTTCTTCCCTGAAAGGCAGAACAGAAATTCTGGGGAATTCACACTCTTTCCCTTCCTCAGCATCTCCCCAATCCAGCATACAGCCCATGACTATACTTGGTGGGAGATGGAGTGTAAGTACCTTATCTTTCTCACCCCATCAGGTGGGGTATTTCTGAAGTGTATTTTTTCATGGTTGACCAGAACTTGCCCAGGGAATAAACCTTAATCCTTACTTCAATAATTGACATAATAATGCAAACTTCATTCCCTGCATTCTCTTCCCTCCATCAGCTTACTCGACTTTAGGTGTTGTCTATATCTCTCCAAAAACTACTTCCACTGGAACTCTTTACTCAGAGTTTGTTTCCAGAGAATCCCAACTGAGAGCTGCAAATCCTGGAAAAATTCTCAGGACCTGGCATAGCTTCCATCAACCAGTCAAGCCCGTAGGGGCAGCTGGCTAAATATCCTGTTGTGCCTGAGCAAAGCCTGCTGTTCCAGGATGATTATCCCCCTGCTCACTATCAAAAGAACAGGCGTAGGGAAACATCTCCCCATTTCCCACCACCCACAATCTAGGTCTTATCTCCCATTAGTTACCATGGCAAGAGTTACTGTTTTGTGTGAGTCTTGTTTTTCTCTTTCTATCTGAATATAATCTCTGCAAGCATCTGTTTTGCTCATTATTGTAGAGAACCTAGTAGTGTCTCATACATAATAAGTAATTGACAAATATTACTTAAATATTGTTCAATAAATAAAGAAGAGGAAATAGAAGCAAACATAAAAGTGGTGCTCTCAACTTGTCAAAGAGCTAAAGACAACAACAGACTTCTGACCACATGTATTTCCTGGCAAAATACAAAGTGAAAATACTGTAAATTTATATTTTTTAAGTATCACCCTTCATAGATGAGTTAAAAAAACAATGGTGTGCCCAATGTTATACACCATCATCTACTTTCATTTCCATGTATAAATTTATTATCCAATTATAACTTACTTTATTATATATATATTTTAAAATAAAATGGAAGACAATTGACAGAGACCTGTAAGAAACCAATTAATTTGATCATTAGTCATTTTCCTTTTGAAATTTAAGTTGTGAAAAACAGAACAGATATTCACAGCGTGCTATAGAATGACGAACTATAATCCTAGAACCTCTGCATAGAGGACATCTTGAGTTCAGTTACACAGTCTAGGTATTTTCAAGGTGTGAAGTCCCTAATTGTTTTTCTTTATTGCATCTTTAAATTTTATGGGGAGACTACAGTTGTTTATGTGTTGCGTTCTTAATTTAAAATGAAACTACACAAAAAGTAAAGTTTATATCTAAATGTATCTCCCTCCTGATAATTTGGAAATAGGGGATCCATGTAATTGTTTCTAATAATTGTTCATCCATAGCTTGCTGCCCTATACACATAGGAAAATTATAAAATACATTGGGGTACACATGTTTTCTTACAAGTTATGCAGGTTATGTTTGATAGAATTTTGTTGGTGACCACTTTCTGTATTAAGATGTCTGTTTTGTAATTTTTTCCTGATTATTATTAGTTTAAAAAATTACATTTTCTTTATATTGCTGTTGTGACTCTTCCACAGTAGAAAGCTAAAATGATATATTTTAATAAAATTTAAGTTCATAATATTATATATTAAATATTGTCAGTGAAATATTGTTAATAAATTTAGACATTTTGTGGGAAACATAGATTGATGTCCTGATAATATTATTAGACCCTGAGCGGAAAACAATATTCAGATGCATACTTTAAAAGTATGAAACCTATTTATTTTATCAAAATAAAAAAAAAGTAAAATCAATCATATATTTTAATGTAGTTCAGCAAGATCATTTCTCATAGGTATTAATGTAACAGAAAGGCAGTTAGCTCAAAACATTTCTGGCAGTTCTAAAGATGCTTGAATTTTATAGCTGCACTTTCTCACTTATGTTTGGGGATGGGGGAGGAGAAGGCTGGAGGTGAGCATCAATTAAATGAATGATAAGGTCTTTGATGGATAGATTTTTTTTCACCTTTTTAATTTAGAAGGTAAAACTTTCAATCACAGTTTAAGTTGAAAATTATGGCTAAAATAATAGAGGTCTGGCTCCAATGCAAGTTAAAGTGGAAAGAGTCACTGCTCAAATGACAAGACATCTTGTGGTCTAAGATGATTCAAACAAAACTGTTTGCTATATGAATCCCAAGGTGCAGCTATATCTCAGTTTTGGTGACATTTAGCCAGTGACTTTTCATAGCTTGTTAATAACGCATAGCTGTCCCTATATAAATCTGCAGTGACAGAAGTGGCCATTTGTAGTGGAGCAGTTAATGAGATTTATTCTTGACAGAAAATGCAGATTTGAAAAGTATTTCTACAAAATCAAGATTGATGTCAAAAGAAATCATGCATTTAATGGACCATGGCATAATAACTATTTTTGAGTGTCTTAACCAAGATCACAGAATTTTGTTCAGTGATATATTTATATTTTTAGTCAGCCTTCTATACAGCCCAACCCCCCAGCCCTCTCCACCGCTAGTTTCTACTTATCCTGCATAAATCAGAAGTCTTCACCTTACAAATCACTTCCTCAGTGGGAATTTTCTCACCTTTGACTTGGTTAGTTCCACGTCATTCATGTAAGTTTCCCATGGTAAGGCTATACCATACATTTTCATGATTACTACTTTGATGCCTGTCTTTCCCACTCAACACCACTAACAGGTTTCTTAATAAATTTTTAGCTTTCACTGAATCCTTAAATGATTACTCAACCATTGAATCAACATTAACATGTGTTGAAATGAATATTCTTTGCTGAAGGAAGAGCTGTCTTTGTTAGACAATGAATTGAAGAAAATTTCTGTGCATATTCTGACTTCAATATTAATCTCCCATTAATTATTTTATTTCAGTGGAGACAGAAAACTGCTGATTTTAGCCATGGCTGTATCTAGTATGTCAACATAAAACCTGACATGTGTACAAATAATGCACAAACTATGAAATGCCACAAGGCAGATATGAGACAGAAGAAAAGGGAATATAAGAAAGGAAATGACTTTACAAGTTAGCTGTTAGTTTTTATCTAACATCTATAAGAACATAAATAACCCCCAACTTTTGCTGATTTGAAGAGGGTTATCAATATTTTGCAATTAATGAAAACTTCCAAAAAATTGCAGAGAAAGGAACACTCCGAAACTCATTCTATGAGACCACTATCACTCTGATACCAAAGATAGTCCAAAAATGAAAATTACAGACCAATATCACTGATGAAGGTAATGCAAAAATCCTCAACAAAATACTAGCAAACAGATTCCAACAGCGCATTAAAAGGATCATACATGATGATCAAGTGGGGTTTATCCCAGGGATGCAAGGATTCTTCAATATATGCAAACCATTTAATGTGATACACCATATTAACAAATTGAAGACTAAAAACCCTGTGATCCTCTCAGTAGATGCAGAAAAACTTTTGACAAAATCCAACACTCATTTATGATAAAAACTCTCCAGAAAATGGGCATAGAGGAAACCTACATCAACATAATAAAGGCCATATATGACAAACCCACAGCAAACATCATTCTCAAAGATGAAAAACTGAAAGCATTTGCTGTAAGATCAGGAACATAACAGGATGTCCATTCTCACCACTATTATTCAACATAGTTTTGGAAGTTTTAGCCACAGCAATCAGAAAAGAAAAAGAAATAAAAGGAATACAAATTAGAAAAGAAGTAAACCTGTCACTATCATGGATGACATGACACTATACGTGTATAATCCTAAAGATGCCATCAGAAGACTACTAGAGCTAATCAATGAATTGGTAAAGTTGCAGGATACAAAGTTAATGCACAGAAATCTTTTGCATTCCTATACACTAACAACAAAAGATCAGAAAAATAAATTAAGGAAACAATCCCATTCACCATTGCAAAAACAAGAATAAAATACCTAGGAACAAACCTACCTAATGAGACAAATGACCTGAATGCAGAAAACTACAAGACACTGATGAAAGAAATCAAAGGTGAAACTAACAGATGGAGATATATACCATGTTCTTGGATTGGAAGAATCAATATTGTGAAAATGACTATACTACCCAAAGCAATCTACAGATTCAATGCAATCCCTACCAAATTACCCATGGCATTTTTTACAGAACTAGCACAAAAAATCTTAAAATTTGTATGTGGACAAAAAAGACCCCAAATTGCCAAGGCAATCCTGAGGAAAAAAAAAATACAGCTGAGGAATCAGACTCCCTGACTTAAGACTATACTACAATGGTACAGTAATCAAGACAATATGGTACTGGCACAAAAACAGAAATATAGATCAATGGAACAGGATAGAAAGCCCAGAGATAAACCCATGCACCTATGGCCAACTAATCTATGACAAAGGAGGCAAGGATATACAATGGAGAAAAGACAGCCTCTTCAATAAGTGGTGCTGGGAAAACTTGAAAGCTACATGGAAAATAATGAAATTAGAACACTCCCTACACCACTCACAAACATAAACTCAAAATGGATTAAAGACCTAAGTGTAAAACAGGACACTATAAAACTCTTAGAGGAAAACATAGGCAGAACACTCTTTGACATAAATCACAGCAAGATCTTCTTTGACCCACCTCCTACAGAAATGGAAATAAAAACAAAAATAAACACAAAGATCTAGTGAAACTTAAAAGCTTTTGCACAGCAAAGGAAAACATAAACAAGACGAAAAGACAACCCTCAGAATGGGAGAAAATATTTGCAAAAGAAGCAACTGACAAAGAATTAATCTCCAAAATATACAAGCAGCTAATGCAGCTCAATATCAAAAAAATAAATAACCCAATCCATAGGTGGGCAGAAGACCTAAATAGACATTTCTGCAAAGAAGATATACAGATCTCCAACAAACACATGAAAGGATGCTCAACATCATTAATCATTAGAGAGATGCAAATCAAAATTACAATGAGATATCATCCCACATTTATTAGAATGAGCATCATCAGAAAATTTACAAACAACAAATGTTGGAGAGGGTATGGAGAAAAGGGAACCCTCTGGCACTGTTAGTGGGAATGTAAATTGATACAGCCACTATGGAGAACATTATGGAGATTCCTTAAGAAACTAAAAATAGAATTACCATATGACCCAGCAATCCCACTACTGGACATATACCCAGAGAAAACCATAATTCAAAAATACACATGCACCCTAATGTTCATTGCAGCACTATTTACAATAGCCAGTTCATGGAAGCAACCTAAATGCCCATCGACAGATGAATGGATACAATGTGTATACAATGGAATATTACTCAGCCATAAAAAGGAACGAAACTGGGTCATTTGTAGAGACATGGATTGACTTAGAGACTCTCATATAGAGTGAAGTAAGTCAGAAAAAGAAAAGCAAATATCGTATATTAACGCATATATGTGGAATCTAGAAAAATGGTAGAGATGAACTGGTTTGCAAGGCAGAAATAGAGACATAGATGTAGAGAACAAACGTATTGACAAAAACGGGGAAAGCGGGGGTGGCGGGTGGTGGTGGGATCAATTGGGATTGACATATATACACTAATATGTGTAAAATAGGTAACTAATAAGAAAACTGCTGTATATAAAAATAAGTAAAATAAGATTCAAAAAAAAAAGTTGGATGTAAAGAGTGCCAGGAAATAAGGTTGGAGAATTTAAAATATATATTTTTTGTCAAGGTCTGATCATTTAAAACTGTTAGATAGCCACCTTAAGCAATGCATATAATCCTATGAAAACAGTTAAGAAACAGAACAAGTATTAAAGTCATTTTTACCATATCAATACATCTTATAATCGCTAGTTCCATTTATTATGTTGATAGATTAGTTTTGATGCTCCAGGTGAAGACTCCACTTGTTTCAGATTTACTTGAGGCCTGGGGCACTTCTGAAGCAGCTGCAGCATCAAACGAAGTCCCATTCTGAATGTTGCCCATCTGGTCCACTGTGGAAATGAAAGGCCTCAAAAATACCCACCCACCTTGTTGGGTGATAACTCAGAACTTGCTGGTACTTTTGGTGCAAGACTTAGATTCTGGGCTTTTTTTTCCCCCCACATATAAAGCAGATTTATTTTAAAATTTCTCAAAATGGAATGAGTTATCACAGTTGGTATAAGCAGTTTGATTAAATAACAATACCAGTAGCTGTCCTTCACTGAATACTTGCTATAGACCTGCACTAAGCAAAATCCTTATAGCCACCACGCCATCCTTTTTTAAAAAAATTTATTATTTTTTTAATATTTGTTTTTTATTTAATTTATTTTTATAACTAATAAATATTTATATTATTTATAAATAATTTATAACTAATATTCTTTCTTATTAGTTATCCATTTTATACATTAGTATACACGTCAATCCCAATCTCCCAATTTATCCCACCACCACCCCTCCCCCTCCACTTTCCACCCTTGATGTCCATACATTTGTCCTCTACATCTGTGTCTCAATTTCTGTTTAGATTCTTCCCAGCCAAGTCACAAGAGCACATACCTTGTAAGCAACAAAACAAACAGAAGAATTATTAGAAAGTGCTATGGATACCCTCTCAGACCCCTGTCCCCTCCCAAGGGCTCTCTCCAGCCAGGCCTCTTAACCACACCAGCACTTTCTACTTCTGAAGTTATTTAAGGAATAATCTCACGCTTGCAGGTCACCCTTCAATCTTTCTTCATTTTTTTCTTCTTTCCTCATTGTCTTTAATAGCACAGTTAGCTATTGTTTGTTTTTCTTTTTTTCAGTATGTTTCCTAATTTGTATGTTGAAATTCACTCTCTGACAGGCAGTTCTATAGTTTTTATAAATGTGTAAAATTGTGTAAGTACCACCACAGCCAGTCATGTGGCCACTGCCCTCACAATGTTCTCATGCCACCACTTTGTGGTCAGTCCTTTCCTCACCCCCAACATGAATTCATTTTGATAGGAGTCTGATTTTTTTCTTCATCATTTTATCCTTGAAAAGTCTCCCTGTTGTTGAGCTCTTCTTTCTGTCATATTCTGAATTTTAGATGTTGAAGGCCAAATGTGGGAGGCCTTGAGCACATATTTGTTTAGATAATACTAATTATAGTAACAATAACAATATTAGTGCAAGGACACCCTGCTATTTTACATGTACTCACTTATTCAGTTTTCATAATGACCTTGTGAATAAGGTATTTTTTTCATCTCATTTTTCCCATGAGGAAATGTAGTCCCAGAGTCTTTGGGTAATCCCCCATATCATATTAGTGGCAAAACTGAAATTCACAGCCAGGAAGTCAGGCCTGGTGCTGTACCCTCCTTTCTTATGTTCCCCAAAAAGGGCCTGCACTGAATAGCAACTTCCCATAAAGTTTCAATTATGTAGGATGAGTAAGTTCCAGAACTTACTCAACAACAGTGTACCTGTAGTTAATAGTACTGTATTGAATACTTAAATTTCTTTTAAAAGGATACATAGCATGTTAAATGTTCTTATGAAAATTAAAAAAAAATCAAATGGACAGCGTCCAAAAAAAAAACGACTTTCACCAATAAGGTCCATCAGTGTGTGGCAGCTTAATCGCTTAATCTGGATGTTAGCAATTCTAAGCACTGTGAGATTTCTCAGGAAGGGGGAACCTCCAGATCTCCTGATTAGCTCCTATAAAGCTTCCATAAGCAAAAACTGAGAACTTAACACTTTTCTGAGTAGTTAATAGCAATTTACCTTCTCCGAAATGGCACAGAAAGACACAAATGCTGACTTATTTGGTTTTTACTGGTCCCCTCATCTCTCTCACCCATGGAGGAAACCAGCTTTAAATCATGTTGATAATTCTTTCTTATACTCTGGTCTAAATCAGGCCATTAGTCTTACCTTACATACTTCTGGATGGAAACCTACCTTCCCTAGGTATTTACTTCTATCCTTAAATTAGTTAAGTACCATAAATTATTGCCATTTTTTACTCTCATCAGTTGTGGAAATCTTCCTTAAATTCACATCATGTGGCCAATTTTCAGAATTTTCTTCTCTTCATGTAACAGCTCTTCCTCCATGGTTGTCATCTTGGGTGCCTCCTCCAACTGCACCTCAAGGTTTGTGATTTTTGTCTTTTTTCTCTCTTCCCCCTTCACTGTAGTCAAACAACTGCTTGACTCCTGCAACTTTCTGAACAGAAAAAAGTTTGAAAAATTAAATGTCGGTTTCCTCGCCACATGAATCTGCAAAACACAACTGAAATTTAAACTGGGTATAAGTAAGTTGGAAGACTCTGTTCTTTAGTTTTGTTCCAGGAAACCCCATCTGAGAAGTTGTATTCGGCACATCTTGGAAAAGTACAGTCCATTTGTGATTCTGATCCACGAAGGGCCAAAGTTAGCATGAGGCCCTCTCCTTCTCCCTCTCCCTAGGCAGATACCCTTCCCTCCAGGCTAAGAAGGTTGGATCTCAGACCTCACCCACCCTCTCTGCATGAGGTCTTTGTCCAGGTACAAGACAGTATTGATCACAGAGCTCATCCTCTGCGTAGGCAGTAAATCCAATGACCAGTAAGCTCTTTTCCATTGAAGTATCAATTCAAATATTCAGATTACTTTACAAAATAAAATGCACTTATGTTTTGGCCTAAGTACTCCCATTTATAGTGTTACATAAAAGTGTTTACCACTCAGTAAGTTTACCATTATGAGCAAGCTGAGAGTTGGAAAATCTCTGTATTGCAAATGTGAATGCTTCTCCTGGAATTGTTCTCAATCCCTGGAGCAGTCACTGTGCCCAGACACTTTTTTTTTTTTTTTTTCGGTACGCGGGCCTCTCACTGTTGTGGCCTCTCCCGTTGCGGAGCACAGGCTCCGGACGCGCAGGCTTAGCGGCCATGGCTCACGGGCCCAGCCGCTCCGCGGCATGTGGGATCTTTCCGGACCGGCGCACGAACCCGTGTCCCCTGCATCGGCAGGCGGACTCTCAACCACTGCACCACCAGGGAAGCCCCCAGACACTTTTTATACTTAGGAGGGTTGCAGTCGTGTTTGTATAGGTAATGATATAAACTGCAGACACATATTTTGCCCTTAAAATAGCATTATTCATTTTGAAGCAGAAGTGCTGCATTGTCCTTGGGGCAAGAAAACTGAGAAGCAAATACATATACTATCTGCTACCCATGCTCACAATTATTAAGTCGGGGATAGGCTCTTTATTTAGAACAAGATATACAGAATGATTTTTCCTTTTAATTAAGATCCATGAAAAGTGAAATAATCTTTAACATGAGAGTATATATATTTTCATGAAGATATAGATGTAAAAATCAATTTTACATATTCCAAAATTAGACTATGAAAAGGAGACAAACTTATGTTATCCAATTACTACATAATGTATGAACTAGTAAGGCAGAATTATTTTCAGTTTAGGTTTAATTTTATTTTCCCCAGATTAGATGAAAATCACTTGGTCTTGAGAGGGAAAATGAAATGAAAGAAAAATATATAAATCTTTGAAATAGTAACTTTTATTTTCATTAATAAACTCAAACTATTACAACTGCTATTTTATAGCAGAGAATGGTAGTGTTAAAACTGGTCAGTGTTTCTAGTCGTGTATATTGATATATTTAAAGATTTGTTTTGTTCATCATCTTAAAAATTAGTCTAATGTTTTTTTATTATAATTTGACATCTAAAATCATCTTTGTTTTACATGTGCATTATTTGACAACATTTCTATAATCATTTATTTTTATCATATGTCAGATATTAGAGTAGTACAATGAGTTTAACACCACAATTCACTTTTTCTGAATTGCTAATGAAAACTTTTGGTTTATTGATTTTAATCACCAAACAGTATTTTTTAGCATCTGGTTATCTTATTACAAATAGACAGCAAACCTATATGGGACGCAAAGGATGTTTTATTCATCTCTGTGAGCTTTTCTTTTTTCAGTCTTACCTACTGGATTTTAATTTGCCTGTTTTATAGTCCCTTATTCTTTTTCCATTTTCTGGCCCACACCAGTACAAGGACATATATCTTATTTTTTTTTTGATAGTGTTGACTGAAAAAAACGCACAGCCTAAGAATTGAGTATCATGTTTTATTCGGTGGACTTTCTGAGGACTAAAGCCTGGGAGGCAGCCTCTCAGATCTCTCTGAGGGACGGATCCCAAGAGGAAAGGAAGGAGCCAGGATATACAAGAGTTTTTGCAACAAAAACCATGTATTCAGAACATCAAAAGATTACTGTTAATTGAAGAAAAAACAGACATCTCAGGTTAATGGATTTAGCACTTTTCTATATATGGGAAGACACGAGTCTGGGCTCATTGAAATCATTCTTTGACAAGCACCTTAACTATCTAGTTTGCTAGAGAGTAATCCTGTATCTTGTTTTCTCCATTCTGAATTCCCTCAAGGTGCACAGTTGGTGGTGGCCACAGTGGCTGCTGGCTTAATGGCTGTAACACTTTGTTTACTGATACGGCAGATGACATTCTTTGCCCACAGTAGGTATGATTGACACTCAGCATCCATTCCTGTTTATTGTGGTTTCTGTACTGCAGAGGCAAGGATGTTAAAAACTACAATATCTAAACTCCCTTGAAATTGAAATTGCAAATATAAATTGAGTTCCACCAATATAAAGATACCTGAAATCTGGAGGATATGGTGAAGGTCTTTTCTGGGTGTCTTAGCAGTTTCATCTGGTGGAGAAGGTCATGGACATGTGCGGTTTTATGCAGCAGATTTCACTATTGAATCACTGACTGTGTATTAAAAAGCTGGACTGGCAGAAAGACTGCAATTTTGTGTTGAGTCACCAGCTTCAGGGAGAGGTAGCTGGGGAGGTAGTGGTGGCAGCTCTTGGGTACCCAGCTTCCCTCAACTAGTGCAAGGGAATCTTGAACTCAGTCATTCAATGGTGGCTTTTATGCTTCTCACTTTCCTGCTTATGACTGAGGTGGCATCTCCCAGAGAGTCAGATCTGTGGTTCTAGAAGTGACCCATACAGCCCTTCCTTCTAATAAATTTGGAGCATCTCATTCTGTTATTAAGGCCCCTTTTGCTTAGAAACCTAGAGTGATTTCTGTTTCCTGAGCTGAACCCCTACTAACTTTTATTCTATCCTATTTTCTTGATTTTGACCAAGACATCCTTACTGTTCCCCTCAGCTTAACTAAACTTTTAGGTTTTGCTTTTCTGTAAAACTCTTTATCTTTCCTTCAAAGCTGAATGATATCCTTGTTGGGTAGAGTTCTTTGGAAGTTGTAGCCCTTAATCACTTTAACAATATAATTTCTCTCCTTATGGCCTACAAAGTTTCTGCTGAGAAATCAACTTACAGTCTCATGGGAGTTTGTATGAAACTAGTTGCCTTTCTCTTGCTACTTTTAAGATTCTTTCATTACCTTTCATTTTTGCCATTTTAATTAGAACACGTCTGAGGGAAGTTTTCAGCTATTATTTGTTGAATAATTTATCTGTCCCTATTTCTCTATTTTATTTTATTTTCTCGGACTTCTATAATGTAATTGTTAGTATGCCTGGTGGTGTCCCATAGGTCTCTTAAACTATCCTCATTTCTTTTAATTATTTTTTCCTGTTCAGTTCGGGTGATTTTCACTACTCTGTCTTTCAATGACTGATCTGTTTTTCTTATCTACTGTTGATTCCTTCTAGTGTAGGTTTTATTCTATTTTCCAGCTGTGTTTGGTTCTTCTTTATATTTTCTACTCTTTGTTGAACTTCTCACTGTGTTCATCTTTTCTTCTCCCAAGTTCATTGGGCATCTTGATTATCATAACCTTGAACCCTTTACTGGGCAGATTGTTTATTCTACTTTATTTAGTTCTTTTTATGAGGTTTTGTGTTATTTATTTTTTTGGATCATATTTCTCTCTCTCCTTATTTTACCTAATTCTTTGTGTTTATTTCTATGTATTAGGTATTTTGGTTATGTTTACCAATCTTGGAGAAATGATCTTATGTCGGAGTCATCCTATGAGGCCCAACAGCATGCTTCCCTCTGGTTGCTAGAGTCATATGCTCTAAGGCTGCCCCCTGTGTGGGCTGTGTATCCCCTTCTATTGTGGTGGGCCAAGAACTTGGGGCTTGTTGATAGATGGGGCTAGATTCCAACCCAGTTGGCTGTGAGACTCTGCCTCATTTCATGTTTGCAGGGCCACTGCAGGATAGGGCCAGGTCTCTACACAGCTGGCTGTGTGGATCCAGGGCTGCAGGTCTGGTGCTAGCCCTTTTTTCGGTGGGGCTGTGTCCTCATCTAGCTGGCTATCTGAACTGGTGGGGGGGGGCTTGGCACGTGGCTGGTGCTGGTCACTCATTGGTGGGGCCATGCCCCTGCATGGCTGGCTCTGTGGACCAAAGGGTCAGAGGGACACAGGGCTGGTGCTGGCCCACTGGTGGGGAGGTATGCCCTTGACACAGCATACTGGGAGGATTCCAAAATGTTGCCTGCTAGAGCTTGTGTTCACATGATAGAATGACTTTCAAAAATGGCTGCTAACAGCATCTCCATCTCCTGTGGGTGTCTGAGTTTGCCTCTGGCCTCTCTGGGAGACTCTGCAAGATCAGCAAGTGGGTCTGACTCAGGCTTCTCAAACTATAGTCTCTATGCTGGGACTCAGAGTGTGTGAGATTTTGTGCATACTCTTGAAGAGCAAAATCTCTGTTCCCAGAGCCCTCTGGGTCTCCCGTATACAAGACCTGCTGGATTTCAAAGCCAGACTCTCTAGGGGCTCATACCCCAAGTGCAGGATGTCTGGGCAGGGGAACTCAATATGTGGTTTTATCTCTTGCTTTTGGGGGCGAGCCTCTGCAGTTGTGATATTCCTCCTGTGTGTGGGTCACCGACCAGGTGGGTATGGGTCTTGACCATACTGCATCTCCACCCCTCCTACCTTCTCCTTTTGGCTCCTTCTTTACGTTTTTAATTGTGGAAAACCTTTTCAGCTAGTCTTCATATAGGTTCCATGGTTAGTTACTCTGTATTTGTAATTTTGACGTGTCTGAGGGAGGAGTTCAAGTTCTTCCTTCTCTGCCATCTTGGCCACACCTTTGACAAAACTGTTTTAGAAACAGTTATGGAAAATGCATAAGACTATTGAACAATTGCTTTTTAGATTTTTTCCTTCCTTCTCCAACTAATCCTGAGAGTAAATGGGATATAAAGAAATAAGACTCATAATCATGGCAAAAAGTCAAACTTCATTGGTATCTTAAAGAATGTCATTCACAGAATAATATAGAATTTCAGAGAAGCTTAAGGAACAACGTAGTTAGTAGTATTGGAGGATAGGTAAATTGAATCCATTAGGAGTAAGGATTAATTGCTCATATAGAGCTTAGGTGAACATGGAAGCAGTGGGCATAGGGAAGAATTGACAACTCACAGAAGGCGTAAGTCAGAATAGATGGGAAGAGAATAAATCTTGCATCAGTTATCACATTCTAACATAATATTTGCTTGTTTCCTTATTTATCTGTCCACCCTGATAGATTTCAAGCTCTTGAAGAGCAGGGATAATTGTAGTATCTTTAAGAGAACAAAATATAATACATATGTTTTGAATTTGGTTATCATTGTTGAGGGTTCTTTTTTTTTGAGTTCTTATCATATTAATCATAATAGTGTTAAGTTCCTAGTCTGAACATTGCAAAGTTTCTGCCATATCTGAGTCTGATTTTGGTACTTTCTTTGTCTCTTCAAACTGTGTTGTCTTTTAGCATGCCTTGTAGTATTATAGTTATAACCACACATGGAGTGTTGGATAAAAATAACTGAGATAAACAGGTGTTTAGTATGAGACTTTATTTTTGTCTAACTAGGAGTCAGGCCATGTTTACTGTTTGCTCTGGCTATGGGTGCCAGAGGCTAAAATTTGCTGATTTCCTTGTTCTGTCTCCTCTGTAATCACTGGGTTTCCTTAGAGACTTCTTCTTAAATCAATCTGAACTCTGCAGTTCTTTCCATTGTAGTCCCTGTTACTGTAAGGGAGCCCTATTGATGTGGGTGAATTGGGAGAGTAGAGTCTCAGTCCCTTAGGGATCCTCTGCCTCAACTCTGGGCTGTGAGCTTCACATGTGCTTCTCAACCTCTCCCTCTCTTAGGTGTGACAAGAAAGCTTCAGGAGGCTGGAGATGGGAATATTGATTAATCATTCTGGCAAAAGTTTCCTTTGGGGTCAGGCCTTGTTAAGGAGAACAGAATGCCCTGGAAGTACTTCAGAACAGCTATTCTTCCCCTGCTGTTGGAAGCACAAAGGGATTTTTCTCATGCTGGAGAACCTGGTGGAACTCCTGGAGATAAAATTTAATGAAAGTACAGGGGATTCTCTAAGATCACCCTCACTGCCCCAGAGTGTTTAATTTAACTCTCAAGCTTGTACACAGTAGACCTCCAGCACTTTGTCAATTACAGTTTGTTTTCCAACTGTAGCACTGGCTCCAGCAATGGTTTCTGCTCTGCTATGATTTTCTGTTTCTGCCTTACTGTCTGTCTAGTTCTGGGGGGAGGAGTTTGCCCTGTGACCTCAGTTGTACCACAAATCAAAGTTGTTGTTTTTGTTTTATCCAGATTTTTACGTTTATGAAGAAGGGAGTGATGACTTCTAAGCTTCTTACACACTGGACCAGAAACCAGAAGTCTTGTGATTGTTTTAAGAATAAAATAACCTATGAATATTTTTAATAAGGAAATAGATGAATTTTCCTTCATTCATGAAATTCAATGTGTCTTTTAAAAAACTGATTTCCTTATTCTAATTAGGCTTCTCAGGTATCTCACCTTGAATGATTATTCTATTTCCCAGAGTCGCTTGAGGTCTTCATGGAATTGCTTAAAAGATACCAAATTAGCTGGCAATTAGATTCTCCACTAACACGTAGAAAATTTTTTAAAAATTATAAATTATCTTGTACACAGAAGTATAACAGCTGATATAATAGCACACATAATCTGTTAAAATATATCAAATTATTGGGAATATGTAAGCATTGAATTTCTGATTATAACTTGAAACAGCAAAAATCAATACAAATCATCAAGCCTCTTACTGAAATAATTTGTAGCAATTCTCTTCACATTAAGTCTATTTATGTTAACTTCAACTTCCCTCCAAAATCATCATCCTTCAAACAGATCTTTGGAAAGATGCTACATTTTTTCTATATTTCTTCTATTTAAGCTATTTTTAAAATTCTCACTAATTACATTGTCATATAAAAATATTAACTCAGCTGCATGTTTATGAGATTAGAGAAAATTAATATCGCTACATTTAATATTAATATTCCTACAATGATTCTTTGATAATGAAGAGTAACTTAAGGAGTGAACATCATCTGCTATTTTTTCTTTATTTCTGAGAATTAATATTTGGTGCATAATATTAAAGACCTAAACTCTCAGATTTTCTTAATGTTTTGAGCTGTGACAATCTCTGACAAGCTGATAAATTTTGCGGATTATTCTTTCTAGCAGATCTGATTGTGAAAGTGAATCAAATCACTAAAGTACTTACATTATTCTGAAATTCAAATGCTCTGTAAAAGAATTTAAGTGACAGACACAATTTATGGAGTGTCCTAGACTTGCTTGCCAAAAAATTCAAGACAAATGATCTCCTTCTTTTCCGTTTGATCAGCATTGCTCTTTTCTTCCTCAGTAAATGGATTTCTACCAAACAAGATAGATCCATACATTAACTGGTGACTGTGATTGGGTCATGCTTATTGTATTTTACAGAATTATAGTAGTCAATAAAAGTGTTAACTTCATTCTTTAAATTAAAACACAGATCTTTATGTAGTGTAGAAGCTGGATTCTATTAAAAATGGAAAAAAAGGAAAAACCACTTTCTGAATGAGAAAATATGCTCTGAATTCTACAGCAATACAGTCTATTTGCAATACCTGGTTTTTAAATGTCAGCTTCAAAATAGACCTAAGAACAAGGCACAGGATAGCAAGAGAGACCATTGGGTTTCATGTTTGTTTATGGTTCTGGTGTTTATTTTATCATGATATAAAGTGATCAAAGTTGTTAATAAACATTCACAAGTATTTGCTGTGTTCAAGATGCCATGACTCATCCTATTAAATAATTAAAGTTTATTGTCTCTATGTAGAAAGTACATAAGCAAAGGCATAATTCTTAGATAAACTCAATAATTCCTTTTTTAAAGAAGGATGTTTTATTGCTTTTGACATTTATCCATATTTGAGATCAGGTTATTGATATTTTAGATCAAACACATCCCTTGGACACTCTCCATAGCAAAGTACTTGTAAATCATATGAAGAAAAACATGAACACGTACTGTTCTTACATTCAAATTAAGGAAAAGGGGGCAGGCCCATAAGCAAACAAATGCACAGAAAAACAGCAACAATGCTCCCTTTAAGGCAAAGAGAAAGCTGGAAAAATCACAAATATGTGGGGACTATACCACATGCTACTGAACAACTGTGGGGTCACCAAAGAAATCAAAGGAGAAATCAAAAATACCTAAAGACAAATGAAAATGAAAATAAAACATATCAAAATCTATGGGTTGTGGCAAAAGCAGTACTGAGTGTCCTTTGCCTGCTTTAAAAACATTGTGAAGTCTTCTTGGTCCAAGAGTGAAAGTGATACTCTTTAGCTCAGTATCTCAAGTCCTTTATGACCTACCCAGTGAGAGCTGTCCATTCTCAACTCCCGAATTTCTCTTTCTTACCCTCACATACCTTTTCTGCTTACCTTTCACACCTGCACTTTTGCAAAACTTATCTCTGCCCCTAAGACCTTTTCCTGTTCTTCTGCCTACAAATGTTTATTCATGATTGAGCACCATGTCAAATGTCACCTCTTCCTATGGAGACCTCTTCCCAAGTCTCCCAAAAAGTAGACCTCAGTGCTCTCACAGCCCTTCATAGCCTTGGTCTGTCTTGCTGGCTAACAGTGAGCTTTCCGGGAGCCCTACTGAGTACCTAGCATCCAGCACAGTGTCTGGCCCCCATAGTAATCAGTCAATATTTCTTTGATAAATAAATGAACAAAAAGTGTACTGCAATTTTTGAAGAAATATATTGTTTCTTCATGCTAAATTCTAGCAAAACATTGCCATTTGGTTCCCTACACCGGGACCATTCAGCATTATAATTGTCATTGATGAAACTTCCTAAAATGTAAGAGTAATTTTCAAATATCTTAATTTTATAAAAGTCCTCTAAAACTTGAGAAAATAACTATAAAATCAAGAATGATAATAATGCTGAAGACTGAGATAATTAATTTCAAGAATGTGGCTTTTCAGAGACCTAGCTGGATATAAAGACACAACTTGGCATATGTGAGGAGGGGATAGATACTAAGGAACATGACTGAGGTTATGAGGATGCAGAGCCAAGGTAATTCTCTAGCCTTAGGGGCAATATGTCCTCAGTACACCATGTTTCTGTTTCAGGACAAGTGTTTGGTGACCAAACAAACAGTTGGACATGGATTACAAGAATTAGAAAGCCAAATTGGTGGCCTTGATCCCAAATACCTGGCTGGGGGAGTTACCTATAAGTCCAGTGAACTCTTTCTGAGAAACTCTTATTAACATTGATTGTAACACTTAGATTCCATAGAAACAGTTTTATAAAAGCTTAAAAACAAGATTTTTCTCAAGAAGCATCATCAGCTTCACAGAAGAATGAGTAATCCTTGATTCAGACCCCCTAGAGTTTTATAACATAAAACTTTGAAAAGATGATTTGACCTGGAATTTTTTTTTCTTCAAATCAAGCCAGTTTCCTCAGCCTTAGAAAACACATCCCAACGACTATCTGTCTTTGAAGCGCTTAGTGTTCCTGCCAGGAGAATTTAACTGCAAAATGTTTTTACAGGTACCTAAAGCAATTGGCTCACTTTGTAAAATTATTTCACATTGGCTACTGAATTAAGTAAAATACCTAACAAAGGAAAAATAACAGTTTTGACAGAACATATATGTTTTATTTTGACAGAATGAAATATCTTAAATGAATTTTTAAGTTTTTGATAATAAAATATCAGAAATCCATGTTTATGTTCTGACCTATTATAGCAAGAGGAAGGATGTGAAGTTCATCTAAAAGCAGTAACAGACCATTGAGAACTTACATTGTAGCTCAGATTTATGTCATGAGAAATCAGGCTTTGGTCTACTCTAAGAATAGTCCTGCCTACTTTTGTTCTTGCAATAATTTAAAATTCCTGTGGTGCAGAAATATCACAGATCTACTTTAAGCTTATTTAGTTTTAACCAAATTGGACTTTTTTCATCATTTCAAAGACTGTTAATGGATCAATTAATGTTACAATGTTCCTGCTGGAATTCTGCACAGGTTGAAAGAAAGCCATCAATAGCAGGGACCATTTTACCTGAAGTGGATTTACTCCTAATGTAAGACTTAAACATTCACTGTCTTTTAAGAAAAAGAGATATATAAATAAAAGATGGGTATTTTGAAAATTAGTGAATTGTTAATATGGATACTGTTTGGTATTGTTTAGAAGCAAACAAACAAACATGCCACTGTGCTACTTATTATTTTCTTGGAAAACAATGCACTCAATCATAAGATATCAGTGTCTGTTTTTTTCTAAATTTCCAAGCAATGAATGAATATATAAAAAGTTAAAATATAGAATTTAATTTAGAATTTAAGATGGGGAAAAATTAGCTTTTGTTTTTGGCATTGTCCTAAAATAATGAGAAATAAGGTCTGCTTAAGCAAGCCACATAAAAAAAATTCTGCCAATGTCAGTCTCTTAGCCACCTTAGTAAGCAAATTGAAGCTCTACACAGTTATTGTAATCATTGTTATGCAATCAATAATAAAAATAGACAAAACACTGACTAAACCTTGCCATGGCCAATTTAGTCCATCATCTTGACTCTATCACCTCAGTTTTCCAAAACAGTTTTCTTTCGGATGCATGCTCTGAGAATGTAAAATAATCTATTTAAGGCTCTTGCAGTAATAATCGAACTCACTCTGCTTTGACTTAAAAATATTTATGCATGTTCCACTAACTCACTCCTAGGAGAAACTCACTTCTGTAAACAACAATCTGTGGCTAATCAATATAATAAACAACATCACAGTCCACTTTTGATATACATGATGAAGATATTTTAACAACCATTGGTACTTAGTTGATACAGTTCAACTTTGCCATGTCTAGGCAATTCCTTTTCTGAGAAATGCACATTGTTTGAATGTGTGATTAAACCTTTTGAAATTAGGGCATTTGATTAGCAAGGAAAAATAAAATCATTCCAATACAAAGTCTAAGCCTATCTTTAAAGCTGCAAAAACTGACCAAGGCATGGATGCTAGCTTAAACGCAGCTTCATATTTATAACTTGGAGATTTTGTTGTACCTGGAGCATAATTTGTTGTTGCTAGGAATTTATCAAAAAGTAAATAGATAAGTGCTATGATGGAGGAAAATCGTGGTCCCTCAAAATTAATAATATTTTGCAAGTATCCTACTAAACAAAAGAGACCTAGAGCATTTACTTTAATGAATTTATGTAATATAAACCATTTGGGATATAAATTCAAAATTACTGAACTACTAGATTTATATAATACGGGTAACAAGTATATCACTGACAATTACAAATAAGGTGAACCTTAAAATATGTATATAATTTTGGGATTGATTTTTATTACTTGAGACCTTAGCAGTTGCCATTAATAATTTGGGAGGAATTAGTATGGTGGTCATTGTATGCTTCCCAGATCCCCCTTCAGGAATAAAAATCAGACTTCTACAGCTGCTGCAAGTGCTGCTACAAAAAGGCCTCAGCTCTCAGCTTCCCACATGTATGGCAGAGCTGCATTAGCCAAGGTCAGGTCTCAGTCCCAGGTCAACACTCATTCACTGAAGTCTTTATTTGTCAACACCCCTTCCTTTCTAATGTTTGTACAAAGTCATCATAGATGGACTGACCCAGTCATCTAGCACAAGTGGGTATGATTTTGAAGTGTTATTCCAGCTTCAGAATTTCCCATATTTTTGGCAGGGGCTTCCACTGAGACCACATAATGGCTCAACTTTTTTCCCTTTGTTTAGTCCTACTTGCCTTTGGAAGGTGTTGATCTTACTATCACCCCCTAATAAACCTCCTGCACAACCATCTCCTTATAGAGTCTGCTTCTCAGGCAACCCAACCTGCGAGACAAAGATACTAAGGCCATAAAAAATCATAAAGCCCTTTTCCAATTCTGTAGCTACCTAATGTATTTTTGTACAGAAGAGTTGGGCTTAAAATATTAATATTATTGGTTATAAGAATGTGTAAAATAACATAAGAATAGTTCAAATAATAAGAGTAACATGTTCAGAATACTAATATCATAAAAACACTAGATAATATTTCTTTTATTCCACATCCTTATCTCAACCTTTCTTCCAAGGTCAAGCTGTGCCTCTGTGATACATGAACTATCTATAATCTACAATTCTAACCAGGTGTCAGTTTACTTATCATCTGTTTGTTGCAATCAATAGAATTCTGATACTCATAAATGGAAAGGCGATCTACCATCCTCTATTGACTGCTCATTGTCTTTAAAGGAAATGGATACATTTTGGTGTGCGTATGAGTAGTGTATGCATTCTATATCTTATTCATAACATTTATTGACAGACGTAAAAAATAAAACTTGAGGACTTCTGCTGCCTGTGTCCTTGTCTTCATGGTGAGCCACAGTCACACCCTGCCTCTGCAGGAGACCCTCCAAAACTAGCAGGGAGAGAGACCTTCAAGATGTCAGAGGAGTATGACGTGCAGATCACCTTCCTCCCCACAAATACATCAGAAATACATCCACTTGTGGAACAATTCCTACAGAACACCTACTGAATGCTGGCAGAAGACCTCAGACTTCCCAAAAGTTTTTCTTTCTTACTTACTTTTTTTCTCCCTTATCTTCTGAGTTGTGTGGCTGACAGGGTCTTATGTTCTGGCTGGGTGTCAGGCCTGTGCCTCTGAGGTGGGAGAGCTAAGTTCAGGACACTAGTCCACCAGAGACCTCCCAGCTCCACATAATATCAAACAGTGAAAGCTCTCACAGAGATCTCCATCTCAATGCTAAGACCCAGCTCCAGTCAACGAACAGCAAACTACAGTGCTAGACACTCTATGCCAAACAACTAGCAAGACAGGAACACAACCTCACCCATTAGCTGAGAGGCTGCCTAAAATCATAATAAGGCTAGAGACACCCTAAAACACACCACCAGACGTCTTTCTGCCCACCAGAAAGACAAGATCTAACCTCATCCACCAGAACACAGGCACCAGTCTCCTCCACTAGGAAACCTACACAACCCACTGAACCAACCTTAGTCACTGGGGGCAGACACCAGAAACAACAGGAACTATGAATCTGCAGCCTGCAAAAAGGAGACCCCAAACACAGTAAGTTAAGCAAAATAGGAAGACACAGAAATGCAAAGCAGATGAAGAAGTGAAGTAAAAACACACCAGACCAAACAAATGAAGAGGAAATAGGCAGTCTACCTGAAAAAGAATTCTAAGAAATGATAGTAAAGATGATCCAAAATCTTGGAAATAGAATGGAGAAAATACAAGAAACGTTTAACAAGAACCCAGAAGAAATAAAGAGCAGACAAACCATGATGTGAAACCAATAAATGAAATTTAAAATTCTTTAGAATGAATCAATAGCAGAATAACTGAGGCAGAAGAACGGATAATTGACCTGGAAGATAAAAGAGTGGAAATAACTACTACAGAGCAGAATAAATAAAAAAAAATGAAAAGAATTGAGGACAGTCTCAGAGACCTCTGGGACAACATTAAACACAACAACATTCGAATTATAGGGGTCCCAGAAGAAGAAGAGCAAAAGAAAGGGACTGAGAAAACATTTGAAGAGATTATAGATGAAAACTTCCCTAATATGGGAAAGGAAATAGTCAATCAAGTCTGGGAAGCACAGAGAGTCCCATACAGGATAAATCCAAGGAGAAACATGGCAAGACACACATTAATCAAAATATCAAAATTTAAATACAAATAAAAAATATTAAAAGCAGCAAGGGAAAATAACAAATAACATACAAGGGAATCCACTTGAGGTTAACAGCTGATCTTTCAGCAGAAACTCTTCAAGCTAGGAAGGAATGGCAGGACATATTTAAAGCAATGAAGGGAAAAACTTACAACCAAAATTACTCTACCCAGCAAGGATCTCATTGAGATTTGACAGAGAAATTAAAACATTTACAGACTAGTAATAGCTAAGAGAATTCAGCAACAGAAAACCAGCTTTACAACAAGTGCTAAGGAACTTCTCTAGGAAACAAAAGAGAAGAAAAAGAACTACAATAACAATCCCAAAATGATTAAGAAAATAGTAATAGGAACATACATATCAATAACAACCTTAAATGTAAATGGATTAAATGCTCCAATCAAAAGACATAGACTGGCTGAATGGATACAAAAACAAGACCTGTATATATACTGACTACAAGTGACCCACTTCAGACCTAGGGACACATACAGACTGAAAGTAAGGGGATGGAAAAAGATATTCCATGCAAATGGAAACCAAAAGAAAGCTGGAGTAGCAATTCTCATATCAGACAAAATAGACTTTAAAACAAAGACTATTACAAGAGACAAAGAAGGACACTACATAATGATCAATGGATCAATCCACGAAGAAGATATAACAATTGTAAATATTTATGCACCCAACATAGGAGAACCTCAATACATAAGGCAAATGCTAACAACCATAAAAGGGGAAATCAACAGTAACACAATCATAGTAGGGGACTTTAACACCCCACTTTCACTAATGGACAGGTCATCTAAAATGAAAATAAATAAGGAAACACAAGCTTTAAATGATACATTAAACAAGATGGACTTAATATTTATAGGACCTTCCATCCAAAAACAACAGAATACACTTTCTTCTCAAGTGCTCATGAAACATTGTCCAGGATAGATCATATCTTTGGTCACAAATCAAGCCTTGATAAATTTAAGAAAATTCAAATCATATCAAGTTTCTTTTCTGACCACATTGCTATGAGACTAAGTATCAAT
Source organism: Tursiops truncatus (assembly GCF_011762595.2). Lineage (NCBI taxonomy): Eukaryota > Metazoa > Chordata > Mammalia > Artiodactyla > Delphinidae > Tursiops > Tursiops truncatus. The sequence continues at coordinate 2,640,225 of NW_022983136.1, forward strand.
TACTAGAAAAAACCTGTAAAAAATACAAACACACGGAGTCTAAACAATACAGTACTTAATAACGAAGGGATCACTGAAGAAATCAAAGAGAGAGTGGCATGGACATATATACATCACCAAATGTAAAATAGCTAACTAGCGGGAAGCAGCCACATTGCACAGGGAGATCAACTTGGTGCTTTGTGGCCACCTAGAGAGGTGGGATAGGGAGGGTGGAAGGGAGGCCCAAGAGGTAGGATCTATGGGGATATATGTATATGTATAGCTGATTCACTTTGTTGTGAATCAGAAACTAACACACCATTGTAAAGCAATTATACTACAATAAAATGTTTAAATAAATAAATAAAACTCTCCTTACGGGCCCATAACCTTACAAATCAATTTCTAAAGTACATGTAGATACCATATATCCATTCATTGTAATAGACAAAATTACAACATAACATATAATTAATTTTTATAAAAAGGTTATTTAATAACAATAGCTATGTGGCTTACATATAGGTTAATATACTTTAGCATTAACCCTCTTCCTAAGAAAACTCCTCTGACTCAGGGTCACTGCACTAACCGATTGCACCCTGAATTCTAAGCCGGCAATGCCATTATCATTTTCTTGGCCCTCTAGAATTAAGACAGGTAGTGTGTGTTTAGTCAGATGCTGGTAGATACTTGAGCTAAATGCATGCTGGGTTGAAACTAGAGTTGACCAGCATCTTGGTAGAGGAGGCTGTGGAAACCCTGAAGCAGTACTGGCACGTGGAGATTCTCAGTGAGTAGGTGAGCTCTGGGGTGACGGTGCTCTTCGGCAGATACAGAGGTCCCTAGGCCATCTTACCTCCTCTGACCTTATGCCTGACTGCTCCTCTTTTCCAGGTGTCGGTCTATCTTTACTAAACTCTTTTACTGCAATTAATTGGAGTAGGTTTCTCTTTTTGGTGACCAGCCATGGGCTGAAAAATGTAAATTACAGAGGAAGTTGATCTTAATAATGACCTTAGGCCAAATATGTATGATAATTTATATTATTATGCCATAATACTTATTATCTTAAGGTGATATGCAATTTAATTCCCTGCTCATCCAAATTGTGTAAATTATGTAGTTTCAAAGAATTTGATAAGTTTTAACACTCCATCCTCAGCTGTGTCCTCCAGAGATTCAGTTTTGAATGCAGTTCTATATGCAGTTTTATATTCTGGCTCATGTATGCAGTTTGAATGCAGTTTTATTTTCTGGCTCTTGTATCTTCTCACACCACATGTCAAAGGAAACTATTGGATGTGGCTATTTCACATTTATCTTCATCTCTTGTAAACATTAAAAAAAATAAAAATAGTAATTTTTGTCAATTTGTTCTAATTTATAATTAGACAATAATTAAGAAAACTCATACAGGATGTTCTGGGGCAAAAGAAGAGAAAAAGTGATGTTTAATTTAGCTAACAAATTGGATTTATTTATGTTCATCATTTTATTCAATTTATTCTTATCATAAATTATTTCATTCAATGTGAACTTTCTCTTTCACTAATTCTAAATTTTAAATAAATCTTTCACTGATTCTTGAGCTTGCTTTATCTAAAACCTGTTGGTTTGCTGTCATCAACAAAATTTCAAAAGTTACCCTGCACAACATCTCTGCTGCAACAGAACAAAACGACTGAGAGCATCCTACCTCCTCAGAGGCCTTTGCAATGAGCTCCACATTTTAGATGAATTAAGCAGATATTCAAACTGGAGGAAACAGCATATTTCTAATACACACAGTAGCTGTGATTTGTTCATCTTTTTAGCAAAATACTGCTCATTGTTACATAGCAAACAAAAAGCTCTGAAGATTGAAGGCTTGGACATTTTGATTTGGGAGGAGAGACCAGAGGCTTAGAAAGCTCTCTGAGGCCAGGGGGATTTCAGGAGTTTATGCAAGAGTCATATATTTACGTACAAAGAGAGAAACCAGAAAGATGACAAAGAGCTGAGGGATGTGAGAAGATTATTCTGGCTTGACTGAAAAACATGAAGCCAGGACACTAAGGTTGTGTAAAGCTCTCACTCCTGAATTGGGGCAGTACATTCAATTGTACAGGCATGGCATGGCAACCAAGAATCCAAGTGCATGTTAAAAACAAAACGAAATCAGACCCAGAGAGTTGTTGGCCAAAACACAGCATGATCTACAAGTGTGAAAGCTGATCAGGGGTTTTCTGGTTAGCCATGGAAATTTCCTTTTCAGTTGAAATAGTGTATGCAAAAGCCAAGAGACATGAAACATAAGGCAGAGCTCAGGGTGTCAGTGAGACTGTTTGGAGAGCAGATTTGTTGAGCGGAGTTTGGAGAAATGAAGTCAGATATAAATTCACTCATCAGATTGTAAATGGTCTTACCTTCTATGCTTATTTTGACTTCATATCAAACGTTATTGGATATGATTGAAAGTTTTGTTTTAATTGAAATAAAGTTGATGTACATAGTGGGAAGCAGCCGCATAGCACAGGGAGATCAGTTCGGTGCTTTGTGACCGCCTGGAGGGGTGGAATAGAGAGGGTGGGAGGGAGGGAGACGCAAGAGGGAAGAGATACGGGAACACATGTATATGTATAACTGATTCACTTTGTTATAAAGCAGAAACTAACACACCATTGTAAAGCAATTATACTCCAATAGAAATGTAAAAATAATAAAAATAAAAAAATAAAATAAAGTTGATGTACAATATTATGTTAGCGTCAGATGTACTACATAGTGAATTAACATTTGCATACCTTATGAAACGATTGTCATGATAAGTCTAGTAACCATCTGTTCCCATACAAACTTATTACAACATTATTGACCACATTCGTTATGCTGTATATTGCATCCCCATGGCTAGGGGTTTGTACCTCAATCCTCTTCACCTATCTCACCTTCACCCCAACCCACCACTGAAAGTTTTTCAGTGTGATAGTGGAGCATAATTAGTTTTCCCAAATAGAAGATTCTTTAAACTAGGAAGGGTGTGGATAATAAGGCCAGTTGTAAGGCTGCCGTTGTAACAGGATGAGTAGAAAATGAAGAGGATCTGAATTTTAAGAAAAAATGGAGGAGGTAAGAGTTAAAAAAGGTAGAACAAATGCAACTTGAATATCCTAAACTGGCTATTTGGGAGGAAGGAAGCCATAGATACCAGAACATAAGAGCAGAAGCCACTTGGGTTCAAAAACTGTCCTCAGAACTTATAAGCTTTGTGACCTTGTTTTTTCTCTGTACTTCAGCTTTCTAATCTGTAAAATTTTGTAATAATAATTTCAGAACTATCCTATATTGCAAGGACAAATCAAATCAAAATTTGTAAATCACTTAGAATACTTCCTACATTAATACATGTTAGCATAGGTGTTTCTATGAAAGATAATAAATGCTGTCTTACGTGGAAGATAGAGAGGTATGAAAACTGCCACAAATGAAAATGGAGAATACAAATATCTTTTTAAAAAGTGTGTATTTGATGCACCTCCATTTATACCCAGTGCCTTTGTCTGTATGTATGTCATTACCACTCTCGTTTAAGTAGGCTGGAAAACTTACAGTTGATTTGATTCATCTCTCTTCTTCTACCCTTGCTAAAATAGTTACTAAGATTTCTTATTTCTGAAAACAGACAAATCACCCTCATCAGTCACTGTTTTACGTGGCACTTCCATAGTTCAGTCCAAGTTGTCCTCGGGATGTGCCCAGGTTAATGGCGTAGTTCTGAGCTGCTTTGCTTACCTATCACATCTGCGCGTTATGAGACTTAATGTACAGGTCCTTTCACTATGTCACCCCTCTGCCTAAACTGTTCAGTGTAATCTATTCTTTCTGTAATGCCTTCATCCCTCTATTTTTCCTTCCCCCATCCTTTTGCTCATCCCACTCTTGCCTGTGGGTTCTTTGTTGCCTTGTAATCACACTGTGCCATCCTGCTTCTGAGCCCATGCTTTTCTGCTTGCCTGGAATGCTTTTTGTAACTCCTTATCCATGTAAAATATCCACATTCTATTTCATGTTGCTATATTTTGAAGACAGTATTTGAAGGAAACATAAAAATCTGATATCATCTATGACTCAGAAAATGTATTATTAAATCTTCCAGCAGAAATTTAATTAAGTTTACTGAAATGGCAGACATATTTAGAAATGTTTACTCATTAAAACTAGGGAATAATTAATGATACATGTGTACAAAAGAAAAAGAAAAATATAAGAAACAACAGGGCTTCCCTGGTGGCACAGTGGTTGAGAGTTCGCCTGCCAATGCAGGGGACACGAGTACATGCCCCGGTCCGGGAAGATCCCACATGCTGCGGAGCGGCTGGGCCCGTGAGCCATGGCCACTGAGCCTGCGTGTCCGGAGCCTGTGCTCCGCAACGGGAGAGGCCACAACAGTGAGAGGCCCGCGTACCGCAAAAAAGAAAAAAGAAACAACAGTAGGTATTCAACGAAAGAAAAGGTTTAATGCATGATTATATTTGTCTTGTTTACATTGCTCATTTCAATTCAAGCAACTTGACCCATTCTACTGTTTCTCTCCCCTACAATAAGTCATCCTACAGTTCTACAAAGTAAAGGAAATGCTAAAGCCACAGAACAAAGCATTGCCTTATTTTATTTTTGGCTGCATTACGTCTTTGTTGCTGTCATTTCTCTAGGAAATCATTCATATTGTACGTTGGAAAACAGGCCCTGAGAAGACAAAATATAATATTCATGAGAAATATAATGGACCTAGTGTTTGTGGCCACATACTCCAAGTTTAAGAGTGGTGCTTTATCCAATCCAGTTACACTAGGAGGAACCAGAGACTGGAAGGAACTAAAGGCTGTAGGCAGAGCGAAGCCCCAGTCAGAGATAGGCTTTTCCCTTTACTCACTGACTCATTCACTCATTCCACCTGTGACAACTAATAACTTAGCACTTGGTTTCCATAAAGTGCTGAGTATGAGAGAAAAAAGTGAATAACAGGAACTCAGAGTAGAATGGCAGAAACAGAGCAGATAGGGAAGCAGGACATTATACAACTACGTGGTATATAGTATAGGAAAGAAGACAACGATCCTGGAAGCAGTACATTTTTCCTGGGAAATCAGGAAAGATCTCTCAAAGAGACCAGGTGGTGAAAACCTGGACTATATAGTATAGAAAATGAACTAACTCAAGAAGCTTTTAATCAAGTGAGTGCCACAAGCAGATTTCATGAAAAAAAAAAAAAAGAAAAACGAAAAAAAGGGAAAAAATGATAACTTTGGCTGCTCTGTGGACAGTGAGTTGAGGAGAGACAGGCAAGTGATTCTGTCCCAAGAGACCTGTGACAGGCAATTTCCTTCCTTTGTGACTAACAGGACTACCAGGATAGAATGCATGGAAATATATTCTACTCAGAAATTAAGTTTTGTACATTGAATGCATGAAATCATCTTTGTTACATGTGAGTCTTTCCAGCACTATGTGAAAAGGAAAAAGATTCAACACCACTGAATTCTGGCGAAGATTCTCTCAGCCATGTGTCTCACAAATAAGCTGAAATAGTACTATTTCAGCTGACCCCTCTGGCAACTGTGGGCTTCCCAGTATCCTGACCCTGATCACAGATCCCTTGTGCTGTGGAGAAGGTGGCTCTGGAAAGAAGGAAAAAACTCTACTTCCTTAGCCTCCTGGGGATGAATATTAAGTGTAGGGACAAGAGGAGTTCTTGCAGTCATCTCTGATGGCACATTGACTCTGGTTGGATTGTTGAGATCCACTTTGGTAAAGACAGAAGGCAATGGGATGAAAGACCTGGCCTCATAAACAACATGGGGTCACTGCAGGGGTCTGGTGGCCTTGGAAAGATAGCAAGAGGATGGAGAAAGATTCTCAAAGACGCTGATGTATGTACACCGTACCTAATACAATTTTCTTTCAATGGAATAGTATTCTTTTAGCCAAATGTCCTGTATTTCTATCATACAGTGGCCTCTTCTTTTTAAATTTGGGGTTTTATTTTCTTGCAATTCAGTCAATAGTTTGGCTTTTGCCTGTTCTTATTTATAACCCTTCCTCCCTTTTCTAGTTGTGAGCAGATTTTCCCTTTTTATGGGCTTCTGGAAATTCCCTCTGGATGACTTCTTACATTTAATTATTTTTGATTTGCAGCTCTGCTGTTTAGTTTTTATATTCCTTCTTGTTTAGAGTCATACCTGCTGCAGTTTGGTACTTTATTAGCTGTTTATTTTTAAGTGATAAAGTCTCTGAATTAGAAATAAAAATTTAAAACAAAAAGAATGAAATACCTCTCTTCCTTTTTGTCTTTCAGTACTCCTAGTAGTCCTCTCAGCACAGATGAATTAGCGTGGCAAAATATTTTCTTTACAGGAATTACAACTTCGGAATGCTCTAGGTGCTCTATCCTAGTCTACTAATATTTTCCAAGTCTCTTTCCAATGCCTCTTTAATTTGCTTGCACTTTGACATTACCAGACAGGAGAGAAAGTTGTCTCCATTTTATGTAGAAAGAGATTAGACAATGTGCAACATAAGCAAATATGTTCACAGTTTTCTTCAGAAACTTATAGTATATTATTGTAACTGCACCATGGAAGTATAAAATCTGAATTTAAAATACTTTTTGCTAAATGGATGTCAACTCTGGTTAAGGGTTTTTAAATTAAAATTTATGAAACCCTGGTATCTGGTGGTCAGAAAATTGAGCTTTTCTGTATATGCGTATGTGTGTGCATGTATGCATGTGTTTGAGTGTGTGTGTTGACTGTACCCAAAAATGTGCATAATATTTCCAAAATGTAAATAAATCCATTTATAATTTATCCAAAATAGAAAAATCTTTGCCAACATATTAGAAGTATAAAAATCTACTGTACAAATTCTAATATAAAATCCACTAACTTCTTTTTTTAAATTTTAGTTGTTTGTTAATGCAATATATCTTCTATCACCTTAGATTAATAGACTACTATCACTTAATTAATATTCCAGTGATACTTCTAAAAATTTACTAAGTAAAAGAGCAAATACGAACCATTTATTTCCTTACTAGAATTTTCAGGCTTTAGCTTCTAATGTTTATATTTTTATGTACCACTAGTTGCATATTGCATTATCTCCTTAGAAAGGTTGTTTCCTTTCTGGATTCATGATTAATCTTTGGAATACACATGCATCACAAAGGAGGCTGACTAATGAGTGGCATAATGACAGTGGCACTAGCACATTTTGGCAAGGCAGGTAAGGCAGTCTTCCAGCAAAGCTATTAATGTCAGAACTAGTATTGTTCTAAGAGAATTTTGTTAATTATTAGAATGTTTATCCATTTAAAATATTTCTGTCTCTCTCTAGCATCCTTTCCACAAAGTGGGAATCTGGGGTCCTGGATAAATTGAAATTTAGGGAGCCTGGCCAAGACAAGTGGCTGGAGTAGCCAGTGCTGCAGAAACCAAGGGAGCAAAAAAAAAAAAAAAAAACAAAAAAAAAAAGGAAAAAAAAAAGAACAGAATAATGCCATTAGCAGCAAAATGGATGGAACTAGAGATTGACATATTGAGTGAAATAACTCAGACACAGAAAGACAAATATCATGTGATGTCACTTATATGTGGAATCTACAGAAAGAAAGGTACAAATGAACTTATTTACAAAACAGAAGTAGAGTCACGGATGTAGAACACAAACTGATGGTTACCAGGGGATAAGAAGGTGAGGGATAAATTGGGAGATTGACATATACACACACTATACACTATACATACATATACACACTATATATAAAATAGGTAACTAATAAGAACCTGCACAGGGAACTCTACTCAATACTCTGTAATGGCCTACATGGGAAAAGAATCAAAAAAAAAAAAAAAAAAAAAAGACTTGGGGTGACTCACAAACTGGAGAACACTTATATCACAGAAGTCCACTCACTGCAGTGAAGGTTCTGAGCCCCATTTCACGCTTCTGAACCTGGGGGTCCGGCAACGGGAGGAGGAATTCCTAGAGAATCAGACTCTGAAGTCTAGTGGGATTTGATTGCAAGACTTCAACAGGACTGGGGAAAACAGAAACTCCACTCTTGGAGGGCACACACAAAGTAGTGTGTGCATCGGGACCCAGCGGAAGGAGCAGTGACCCCAGGGGAGACTGAACCAGACCTACCTGCTAGTTTTGGAGGGTCTCCTGCAGAGGTGGGGCATGGCTGTGGTTCACCATGGGGACAAGGACACTGGCAGCAGAAGTTCTGGGATGTACTCCTTGGTGTGAGCCCTCCCAGAATCCGCCATTAGCCCCACCAAAGAGCCCAGGTAGGTTCCAGTGTTGGGTCGCCTCAGGCCAAACAACCACAAGGGAGGGAACTCAGCCCCACCCAACAGCAGACAGATTAAAGTTTTACTGAGCTCTGCCCACCAGTCCCTCCCATCAGGAAGCTGGCACAAGTCTCTTAGATAGCCTCATACACCAGAGGGCAGACAGCAGAAGCAAGAAGAACTACAATCCTGTAGCCTGTGGAACAAAAACCACATTCACAGAAAGATAGACAAAATGAAAAGGCACAGGACTATTTACCAGAAGAAAGAACAAGATAAAACCCCAGAAAAACAATGAAATGAAGTGGAGACAGGAAACCTTCCAGAAAAGAATTCAGAATAATGATAGTGAAGATGAACAAAATATTTTACAATTCGTTTGGAAACACAAAAGACCCCAAATATCCGAAGCTTGAGGAAAAAAATGGAGCTGGAGGAATCAGGCTCCCTGACTTCATATTATATTACAAAGCTACAGTAATCAAGACAATATGGTACTGGCACAAAAACAGAAATACAGATCAATGGAACAGGACAGAAAGCCCAGAGATAAACCCACGTACCTATGGTCAACTAATCTATGACAAAGGAGGCAAGAATATACAATGGAGAAAAGGCATCTCTCCAATAAGTTCTTCTGGGAAAACTGGACAGCGGTATGTAAAAGAATGAAATTAGAACACTCCCTAACACTATACACAAAAATAAACTCAAAATGGATTAGAGACCTAAATGTAAGACCAGACACTAAAATTCTTAGAGGAAAACATAGGAAGAATACTCTTTGACATAAATCACAACAAGATCTTTTTTGGCCCACCTCCTAGAGTAATGGAAATAAAAACAAATTAAACAAATGGGCCCTAATGAAACTTAGAAGCTTTTGTACAGCAAAGGAAACTATAAACAAGATGAAAAGACAACTCTCAGAATGGGAGAAAGTATTTGCAAACGAAGTAACTGACACAGGATTAATATCCAAAATATACAAGCAGCTCAATACCAAAAAACAAACAGCCCAATCAGAAAATGAGCAGAAAACCTAAGTAGACATTTTTCCAAAGAAGACATACAGATGAGCAAGAAGTTCATGAAAAGCTGCTCAATATCACTAATTATTAGAAAAATGCAATTAAAATTACATTAAGGTATCACCTCACACTGGTTAGAAAGGGCATCATCAGAAAATCTACAAACAACAAATGCTGGAGAGGGTGTGGAGAAAAGGGAACCCTCTTGCACTGTTGGTGGGAATGTAAATTAATACAGCCACTACGGAGAACAGTATGGAGGTTCCTTAAAAAACTAAAAATAGAATTACCATATGACTCAACAATCCCACTACTGGGCATATACCCAGAGAAAACCATAATTCAAAAATTCACATGTACCTCAATGTTCATTGCAGTTCTATTTACAACTGCCAGGTCATGGAAGCAACCTAAATGCCCACTGACAGACGAATGGGTAAAGAGGATATGGTACGCATATACAATAGAATGCTCAGCCATAAAAAGGAACGGAACTGGGTCATTTGTAGAGACGTGGATGGACCTAGAGACTGTCATACAGAGTGAAATAAGTCAGAAAGAGAAAAATATCATATGTTAACGCATATATGTGGAATCTAGAAAAATGGTACAGATGAACCGGTTTGCAGGGCAAAAATAGAGGCACAGATGTAGAGAACAGAGCTATGGACACCAAGGGGGGAAAGCAGGGGGTAGAGTGATGGTGGTGGTGAATAAATTAGGAGATTGGGATTGATATATACACTAATATGTATGAAATAGGTAACTAATAAGAACCTGCTGCATAAAAATATATAATTTAAAAAAGATAGTGTATACATAAGTGATTCACTTTGCTCTACACCTGAAATAAACACAACATAAAAAACAAATCAACTGTAGTCCAATAAAAATTTTAAAAATCACACATTACATGCTAAAGAAAAACGCAAAGAAAAGAATCCAGACATGAGGCATTAGAAATGGAGTGTGAACACATTTGATGCTGGGAGGGTAGGTGGCAGCCTAGAGACATCCCTTCACTTAGTGGACTTGCTGGAAATGCTGGGTGGGGCAAAACAGGTAAGGCATTGAGTGTGCATAGGAATAGTATTTTACACTTTCATATTTCTGAGGAATTACTTATTACATAAAGAAGGAGAGGAGAAAGGAAAAGAGAAGGGGAGGAGGAACTAGAGGAGATGGAGAAGGGGACGAATGCCTTTAGATGACAGTATGAGACACTGAAACTGAAGAGGAACAGTCAAAGTGAATCTACATTGAGCATGTAGTATATGCCAAGCATAATACCACCTGTTTCAAACGTTTTCTCCCACTGAAATACATGCCAAGCAAATACATTTTTCAGACTAGATACCTGTGAAAAATGTCATGGTGTTTTACCAGTAGAAGGTAATATCTAGCTACCTAGTTTTACCTCACAAATCTATACTTCACAGTACACATTGGAAGAAATTTTTCTCATAGATAACAAAGGCAAATTCCTGTAACTCCAAACATTTATGCTTTTAACTGCTCTGTGATTGATGACAGAAATCCTTACTGTGTGGTATGTGTATATTTCTGGCATTCAAATCAAGATGTGAATGCTTCAAGTCATAAGATTACAAGGACTATTAAAACCAGGCCATTTTAATCAACATAGTGCAATAAAATGTGTAGTATTACTAGAAATGAAGTCACTGGATAGGTGAAACATTTTTAAAAAGATGGTCACTTTTTATTACATGTAAATGTACACATTTTTGTTGTAATTATGCATAATACACGGTGGAGCTATTTTTATAAAGGACATAAACTTTATCAACAAATTGAATACAAAAACCAATGGAAAATTTTGAACGTAAAATTTTTTTATCACGTTTCTTTCTGTTCACCATTTGTCTTGTATAAGGGTGTCCTGGTTGGGGTGATAAACTCTATCACCAATCTGCTTAAAGGTCCAAGAATTTAATCATGATAAAGATAGGAATTACTCTTAAGTTTCTTAAATGTTACCTGGAAGAATGTGCAAGATGCCGAGTGTGCGTGGAGGAACACTTAACTCTACCCAGGGAGTTGCTTGAAGGATGGACAGCTGGATTTGAGGCTTACCAGTGGTGTGGGGAGGCACTGGGTGGTAACACCAATGACAGCCACGGAAAAGTGAGGCAGAAATGCACATAGATCCGTATAGTTGGCACATAGCAGAGACAGACCAAAATGCAGGAAATGATAAGGGGCTCTGCTTTCGACATGGTTCTGGGAACTCCGTTTTTACATTTTGTGTAAGTACTGAAAATTAAAGAATAAAAACCCAGGTTCTTCAAAGTTCTATTATTTTTCTATGAAACAGCATTTTTTTCTATCATCATCCTTTTCCAATTAAAGCATTCAAATAACTGCCATCACATAATGGAAAAGGCACTCTCCTGAGCTAAAAAATAAATTAAACTTTAGATCATATAGAAATAGATATAATAATAGCAAATAATTCCTGAGGGTTTACTATGTGCTGGACAAATAGTAAACTCTGCAAATCATTTTACCAGCATTAGCTTGTTACTTCTCCTCATAACACTTTGGGGTTTACTCTCCAATTACAAAGAAGCACAGATTAAGTATCTGAAGCATGATTCCAAAACCTGCATATTTCTCATGAGCACATGCTCTCTGTACGTTTCCTCTACTGTGCTTACATTTTGCAAAAGAATGTTTAAGCAGATGGTTTGGTTTATCTTTAAATATTATTTTTGACTTTTAAAAATAGAATTATAATAAAAGAGACCAAAGGATCTCATCTTATTGTGGCATAATGAAACAAGAAGCATAGTAAGTGATTTCAGTTCAATCCTAATGAATGAAACAGTAAACATAGTAAGTGATTTCAGTTCTAAAGAACAAACATTCTGTGTCTAAATATAGTCATAGCCAATGCAAATATAGTAAAAAGAGGCCACCACCTTAGTGCTCCTGTCGGGGGAGCAGACACGCCTCTCGGGCTGGTGAGTGCCGGTCAGCACCGATCCTCTGTGCGGGAATCTCTCCGCTTTGCCCTCCGCACCCCTGTGGCTGCGCTCTCCTCCGCGGCTCCGAAGCTCCCCTGCTCCGCCACCCGCGGTCTCCGCCCGCGAAGGGGCTTCTAGTGTGTGGAAACATTTCCTCCTTCACAGCTCCCTCCCACTGGTGCAGGTCCCGTCCCTATTCTTTTGTCTCTGTTTTTTTCTTTTTTTCTTTTGCCCTACCCAGGTACATGGGGAGTTTCTTGCCTTTTGGGAAGTCTGAGGTCTTCTGCCAGCGTTCACTAGGTGTTCTGTAGGAGTTGTTCCGCGTGTAGATGTATTTCTGGTGTATCTGTGGGGAGGAAGGTGATCTCCGCGTCTTACTCTTCCGCCATCTTTCCCTCGACCCCCCTGATTAATGATTGATACATACCTGAGACTATATAAAAAACCAATCCCTATGGATTGTGGGATCAGTAGTCAGTAGTAAAATAATATTTTCAAAAATGACATAGAAAAGGAACAACAACAAAATATGAATCATTATATAAAAGTTTGATCAATTACCATACATTAAAATTAAGAGCATTTGATCATTAAAAGACACTATTAAGAAAGTAAAAATGTGAGACACTGCAAAGAAAAATAAAATGTTCGCCACACCAGCAGAGCATATATCCCAAATATGGAGAACTCTAAGTGATTTTTGTTAAATCCTCAACAGAAATGCATATATATTGCACTGAACAATATATACAAGCACGTTTATAGCATCAATATTCATGATAGCACCAAAATGTACACCAACACTGGAATAAGTAATTTTTAAAATACCTATATAAAATATGTTGAAAAAGAACAAGCTGCTATTAAATTCAATGCCAAAGATGAATATGGAAAGCATAATGTTAAATGAAATTGAAGGGTGTGTGATAAAGTGTACTGTAGTTGGAGTGGGATTCTTAAGAGTAAGTTTCTACCTCTTGACCTAGGTGGGACTTACTTGAGTATGATCACAATATGGTAGTTCATAGAGATTTACCCTTTACCCGTTGTATCATTCAATTAAAACTTTATGTAAATACCACATCTTCTTTATTCATTCATCTGTTGATGGATACTTAGGCTGCTTCCATAATTTATAACTGTAAATGGATTATAACCTAAAAAATTTTGAATCACTATGTGGTACACTTGAAACTAATATAATATTGTAAATCAACTAAACCCCAATTTTAAGAAATGAAACTCTGCCATTTGATAACAACATGGATAGTCCTAGAAGGTATCATGCTTACTGAAATAAGTCAAGAGAGAGAGACATGAAATAAGTCAATCAGAGAGACACAAATACTCTATGTTATCACTTACAAATGGAATCTAAAACATAAAACAAATGAATATAGCAAAACAGAAACAGACTTACCAGTACAGAGAACAGACTGGTGGTTACCAGTGAGGAGGACCATGGTGGGGAGAGGCAGGATGGGGGTAGGGGATTGAGAGGTACAAATTACCATATAGTAAATGGATAGGCTACAGAAGAGTACTGTACAGCACAGGGAAATATAACCATTATTTTGTCATGACTTTAAATGGAGTATAATCTATAAAAAATTTGAGTCGCTGTTTTGTACACCTGAAATTTATATGATGTTGTAAATCAACTGTACTTTAATAAAGATAGATAAAAGGAGAGGCAGAATGTCACATATTCATAATATAGGATGACATAGGTGAATGTTACATGGGTGTCTTACAATATGAGTATCTCGAAAAGGATTATAATTAAGGCTACTTGCTGGGTAGGTAAACAAATAAATTGGCTAAACAGTGGGTCTACCAAATTTTTCTATAAAGTGTTAGATAATAAATATTTTTGGGTCTTCATGTCTCAGAGTCTTTGTTGCAACTATCAACTCTGCCATGAAAGCAGCCTTAGATTATATGTAAAGAAATGTGTGGTTCTGTTCCAATTAAACTTTATTTATAAAGAGGTGGCAGGCAAGATTTGGCCTATGGGCCACTGTTTCTAATAACTGGATTAGATGATTAGTTAAATAGATGGCTAGAGTGAATGAGACATGCATATCTACATGTTGAAGCATTTATCATCTTTCTAAGTAATGGGCACATAAAAATTATCACCGGAAATCTCCTAATTAAGTTATATTTAAATTATTATTTTTTTTAATTTTACTTGCTATACTTCTTGCTATGGTTTATATTTCCACAACTATTTACTCTCTGCTGTATTACTATTTTCGACCTAAAGATATATAGTACACCAGATAACCATATATAAACCTGATCCCTTTCAATAATTTTCACTCACAGAGAAAATTAACAATGTAAAAAACTGAAGTAGACTATTATGCTCTAACATTGTTTTAGTCATTTTTGAGAAACATCTGTTTATTATCAGGATTTGTTTATTTCATTAGGTGATTGCTACAGTTTGTTGTTTTATTAAAGTTTAACTTTATATTTATGTGCTAAAATCATTGAGGATTTCTAATTTAGAATAGATTAATCTACGTCTGGCTTTGTTGGTTTTATGGTGAGATAATCTATGTACTTAAGTCTTTCTTCTTTTGTTAATAGCGTAACTAATTGGTCTAACAGATGTTTTTACAACACATGCTAAAACCATAAATTTCTTATCTAAATGGTTGCAGGCAAGAATTGGATCCATGTAAAGCTGAACTGACTATTCTAGGGAAGACTATAAAAGCAAGTGTATCTATTGGTTATGTACCAGGAAAACCACTGTCAGAATCAGAGGTTGTCTTTATTGATGGACTTCCAGATCTTCATGAAGCAAACCAGGTATTTCTGTTGATGATGTAAAATATATTCCTTATATCATTTTATGAAAAGGAAAAGTGGGAAAACTTTAGAAGTTTCCTGGTTAGTGGGATTACCTACATAGGTTCAAAAAACTTTTTTTTGCATTATACTAATACATATATCTTCATCCATTCTGCCAAAGTGTACTAAAAGTGTATTGTTCTCATTACTTAGAATTATTCCAGTGTCAAGCTGCTTTCCCATCTTATGGCTAAATGCATGCATTATATTTCATGGTAAAATTGTGTGCTTTTCTTCACCCCTATGCTAGTGATTTCTCTGGATATATGAGGAGTTGGCTCATATATCCACACATAAAATATGATTCAAGAAATGGAACTGGAACTCCATCCCCCAGTCTCTGCTTCACTAAAGGTTCCCAAGCATAAGAACACTCTCTACAGAGTTCTGAGCTTATGCCAGCCTACTCGCTAAATCTCCATTTAGGTAATTAGCTCATGTTATCATTAACCTGTTAACCTGTATTTTAGGATGAGAGCTTGCATGCTGACTTAAATGGTATTGACTATTTGGTTCCACTTTGTTATTATAGGCCATTACTTTAAAAATTTGACGTTGCTTGTTAAGTGTAACAATAGCTTAATGTACCATAAGTGTACCATTTATGGATATTTTCTCCTACTGTATTTATCATTGTACTCTACATATTTGAACATACTATTTTTATATTTTTGGAAATATAAAATGCTATTATTTTAAATTCTCACAAGTAATATAAATTGGGTATAAATCTACTCACTATTTGATAACTATTATGATTCCATTATAAATAAACTTAAAAAAATCACAACAAATATACATAAAGGACAAAAGTCTCTTGCATAGTTGATGTGACACATATGCCTTGAACAAAATAAGGAAATTATATATCTGTAAGCATATGGAATTTCTTTAGATTCAGCTTTACTCCATTAGCAGTATATTTATTTATCATTAAATAGACTTATGGGCCTTTTTCTATTATATTAATATACTTTATTGACTTTTTCCTAGATAAACGAACCTATAAGCTCAATAAGATTAGAAAATATCTGTTTTGTTTACCTTTCTATCCCCCCAAGGCAAGGATAATTTCTGTTACATAGTAAGTTCTCAATAAACATCTTCTGAATGAATAGTTCAAAAATGGATTAAAAGATTCTAAAAATTTACATAAATTTATTTTTAGTCATTTATATTTGGATTGTTCTCATTTCATAACTATTATATATTTCCCAAATAAAAGGTGGGTTTTCATATAGAATTTAATTTTTGTGAGCATACATTAATTAAAAGCATGTTCTTAAGACTCAAGGAGATACACAAGTAACTCTAATACAGATAGGTATTTACTCTAACTGAAATACAAACAAAATACAGGGCCAATATAGGAAAACAGAAAAGGAAGGCTTCTGATCTCCTTAGGGGAGTAAGGGAGTTTGTAGTTAGGTAGAGATCTGAGGGATGATCAAGTGTCCACCAGATACATAATACATAGACTGTCATTGCAGGCAGACAAAACATCACACACACAGGCTTAGTAATGGAAAGGCCTAGGAAAGGGAGAGTGGGAGTAGAAGTAATTTATTACTGGGGAGACATAGATTTTAATGTGAATTGAGATGGAGGAAGACTTGATGTTGGAAAATTCATCATGCAGTCTGAGCATAATGGATCCTGAATAAAATACAAAAGAGTATATATTTATAGGTTGGTGCCTGAAGGAACCATTTAAGAAGTTTGAACAAGGAATGACATGTAGTTTTCACTCAGGTAGCAACTGAAGTATAGGATTGAAAAGGTTAGACTATGTCAAGAATTGATAAAGTTAGTCAATAGGAATAATTAAACAAGAAATGATGCTGTGCAATGAGTGAGAGGATGACTTCAGAAGCCATGGTATTTGTGAATAACTATAGATAAAAAGGTAGAAAACTTCAGAATTTGAATGACCAGATTGGCTTATGTAAGCAGAGAATTCATGTGGAAATCACAAGATTGTTTACAGGAACAGATGGCAGGTTCATTTTGGTAGTTGTTACTTTTGGCAGGGATAATTTTCAAATATTTAACAACTGGCTTGCAAATATCACTATCTCATCAGTTCTATGTGTCATTACATTCCTGCTGCACATCATCTTTATCAGCAGGACATTGTGACATAGAATAATTCATTTGAAAGATGGGCCTTGAGTGATGTCAGCAACACAGTATACTCTCTTTGTCTCTCCCCTTCAATCTACAACTAGTAAACTATACACAACTCAACAAAGGTGCTTCTGCCCGACAAACCAGGACGCTGGAGAATTCCTCATATCTGTCCATCTAAAGGAGCGTGGACTGGAACACACAGAGGACGCAGAACAAGGTGAATGGCAGAGGCAGTGCCTTCAATCCTGGCTCTCTAGTCATGGCAGCTGAGCCTGTAGCTGCAGAGAATCCAGCAGCAGCAGGGAAGGTGGAACTCATGACCCAGGACCCCAGCCACAGGCAACAGAGAAGCAGCAGCAGCAGGGACAGGGACACCATCACCTCAACTACAGAGACATCATATCCACCTCCAGCCCCCGCCCACCCACAGTGGCAGAGCCTGCAAACTTAACACTGAGCACGGCAGAGGTGCCCAGATTCCCTACCTTTCTTCCCATTGAGGCAGTAGAGCCTGTGTCAATCCCAGGCACGGAGGAAGAGCCGACCATCCTGGAACCCAGGTGGCAACAACAGTGACATTGACAGCAGCAAGGCACCAATGACCCTGGAAGCATAAGTGGTGGTAACAAGGGCACAGGAATACACATTTGGCAGAGGCCATGGAGGGTGAAAATTACTGACTCTCAAGTATGACCAGAGGCGGCTCAGGTGAGAGAAACTGAAAACTTATGCTATATCAATGCCTATTGCAACAACAAAAAGGACCTCTAATTTCTCACCTATTGAATCAATACAATCAAGTAGAGAGAGGCTTCAAATGCATCAGCTGAGGAAAAAATCATCAAGCACCATGAAGAACCACAGTAACACTGTACCACAGAAAGAAAATTACTATTCTCCATAAACCAAACTTAGTGACACTGCATATTGCAATTTGATAGAGATTTCAAAATATTTGTCATGAAGTAAAGCAATGAGCTATAAGACAACTCAGAAAGCAGTTCAGTATGCTCAGGAATAAAATTAATGAACAAAATGAATCTTTACCAAAGAGATTGAAACTCTATAAAAGAAACAAACAGAAATTCTGAAACTGAAGAAATTGACAAACAAGATGAAGAATGCATTAGAAAACATTAGGAAGAGAGCAGACCATATGAAAGAGAGAATTAGTGAGCTTGAAGATAGAAATCTAGAATGACACAAGTAAAAGAGTGAAAAGAATAAAGGTATAAAATAAAATGAGGAAATTCTATGAAACATATCTGAGTCTTTTAGGAAGAGCAACATTAGGTTAATGGGTATCCCAGAGGAGAATAGAAGGGGAAGGGAGCAGAGAGTTAATTTAAGCAAATAATACCTGAGAACTTTCTAAACCTGGGAAAGAAACTGGATATACAAGTCCATGAAGCTAAGAGAATACCTAGTTACTGAAGTGCAAAAAGACCTCTCCCAAGACAGACTATATTAAAGTTGTCAAAAGTAAATATGACAAAGAAAGAATTTTAAAAGCAGCCAGGGAAAAAGGGATGATAACCTACAAAGAACCCCCATTAAGTTATCAGCAGATTTCTCAGCAGAAACACTACAGGCCAGGAGGGAGCATAATGACATTTCAAAATACTGAAAAATAAAACCTGTCTTCCAAGAATACTGTATCCAGCAAGGTTGTCCTTCAGATATGAAGGAGAAATAAAGGCTTTCTCAGACAAGCAAAAGCTGAGGGAGCTCATCAACTCTAGTCCTGCCTTAAAAGAAATGTTGAAAGGAGCTCTGCTACCAGAAAACAAAAAATCAAAAGTATATAAAATAATGAATAAGGTGATAAATAGACAATAAGAATAAGAAAATTGCAACTCTATATCAGAATAGGTTTATAAACACTTTATTATAGCATAAAGTTTAAATGATAAAAGAGAAAAAATAACTATAGCTACTTCAACTTGGTAACAAACTTATAATGTATAAAGGGAAAATTTGGAAAACACAAAAGGGAAAGAGAAAATGGACAGAACCTGTATAGGTAAATGAATATAAGATGCTATCAGCAGAAAAAGGACTATTTTATCTATACAGTGTTTGATACAAACCTCATTGTAACCACAAAACATAAATTTAGAACAGAGACATTAACATTAAAAAGAGGAAACAGAGAAAATCATCATAGAAAACCACAAAACCAAAAAAAGACAGAAGCCCAAGTAATAAGAAAAAATGGAGATATAAAGCAAACAGAAAACAAAAGATCAAATGGCAGTAATAAGTCCTCATCTATCAATAATCACCCTAAATATAAATAGGTTGAATTCATCAGTCAAAAGACACAGAGTGGCTCAGTAGATTAAAAAACAAGACTGACTGTATGCTGCCTTCAGGAGACTCACCTCAGCTCTGAAGACAAACATAGGCTCAAAATGAAAGGATGGAAAATGGCAGCCAAAAGAAAGTAGGTGTAGCCACACTCATATCAGAAAAAAAATAGACCTCAAGTCAACAAGGGTAACAGACAAAGATGAATGCTATAGAATGATAAAGGGGAAAATTGATCAAGAAGACATAACACTTATTATTATATATGCACCTAACATAGGAACACCAAAATATGTGAAGCAATTATTAACAAACCTAATGAGAGAAATTGATAATAATAGTAGGGGAATTTATCACTCACATCAATGGATAGATCATCCAGACAGAAGGTCAACAAGGAAATAGTGGTCTTAAATGAAACATTAGACCAGATGGATTTGATAGATCTGTACAGAACATTCCATCCAAATGAATCGGAATACACATTTTCCTTAAGTGCACATGGAACTTTCTCAAGGAGAGACCATATGATAGGACACAAAACAAATCTCAATGATATTAAGAAGATTGAAATCATGTCAAACATCTTTTATTATCACAATGTTATGAAACTAGAAATCAACTATAAGAAGAAAGCTGAAAAAAACAGAAATATGGGGAGACTGAACAGCATGATACTAAACTATTGTGGGTCAACAAAAAAATCAAAGCAGGAAACAAAAATTACCAGAAGACAAAAGAAAATGAAAATACAACATATCAAAATCTATATGATACAGTAAAAGCAAAAGAGAGAAGATTATATCAATACAGGCCTATCTCAAGAAATAAATATCTAAAGTAAACAGTCTTACTAAAAGGAACTAGAAAAAGAACAAAACCCAAAGTCAGTAGAAGGAATGGAAAAATAAAGATGAGAATGCACAGAAAAGAAATAGAGACTAAAAAGACCATTGAAAAGATCAGTGAAATTAAAAGCTTGTTCTTTGGAAAGATAAACAAAATTGACAAATCTTTAGTTACAGTCATTAAGAAAAAAAAAAGCCTCTGTAAATAAAATCAGAAATGAAAGAGAAGAAAGTACAACAGATACACAGAAATACAAAGGATTATGAGAGAATACTACAAACAACTATATGCCAACAAATTGGGCAGCCTATAAGGAAATAGACAAATTCTTAGTATCATACAACATTCCAAGATGGAATCATAAAGAAATAGAAAATATAAATGGATGAATCTATTGCTAGCAAGGTGATTGAAACAGTAACCAAAAACTTCCCAAAATATAAAACTTTAGAACTTAATAGCTTTACAGATGAATTCTACCAAACCTGTAAAGAATTTATCTCTACCTTCCTCAAACTCTTCCAAAAACTTGAATGAATGCTTCCTAACTTATTTTAGGAAGCCAACATCACCTGACATCAAAACCAGACAAGAACAAAGCACAAAAAAGAAAATTACATGCCAATATCTCTGATGAATGTAGGCTCTAAAATCCTCAACAAAATGTTAGCAAATCAAGTACAATACTTTAAAAGTATCATACACACTATGATCAAGTGGTATTTATTCCAGGGATGCAAGCAGGTTTCAACATAAAAAAAGCAGTCAATATCATACACCACATTAGTAAAATGAAGGATAATAAGCATATGATCATCTCAATAAATGCAGAAAAATCATTCAACAAGATTCAATGCTCACTTATGATAAAAATTCTCAATAAAACGTATATAAAAGAAAAATACCTTAACATAATAAAGGCCAAATATATCACAGTTAACAACATTCTCATCTGTGAAAAATTGAAAGTTATTCTAAAATCCGGAACAAAACAAAGATGTACACTCTTGCCACATTTATTCAATACAGCATTGCAAGTCCTAGCCAGAGCAATTAGGCAAGAAAAAGAAATAAAGGCACTTAAATTGGAAAGGAAGATGTAAAATTGTCACTATTTGTGCATGACATGATTTGAGATATAGAAAGCTGACCAAAAAACTATCAGAAGTAATAAACAAATATAATAAAGTCAAAGGGTACAAAATCAATAAACAAAAGTTGGTTGCACTTCTACATGTTAACAATGAGCTAGCAGAAAGATAAATTAAGAAATCAATCCCATTTACAATCACAACAAAAATAATACAATACCTAGCAACAAATTTAGCCAGTACACTGAAAACTGTAAGACATTGTTGAAAGAAATTGAGGGCACAATTTAATGGACAGATGTCTCAAGCTTATAGATTGGAAGAATTAACATTGTTAGCATGTCCATATTATACTTTATACCTTTAGGTATAAAGGAATCTACAAATTCAGCACAATCCCTATTAAAATCCCAAGGACATTTCTCACATATATGAAACAAAAAATTTTTAATTTATATGGAACCACAAAAGACCCCAAATAGTCAAAGAAATCCTGATTTAAAAAAAGCACAAAGCTGGAAGTATCACAGGCCCTTATTTCAAACTAAAGTATAAAGCTCTATTAATCAAAGCAGTATGTTATTGCCAGAAAAGCAGATACATAGATCAATGGAACAGAACAGAGAGCCCAGTAATAAACCTACACATATATGAACAATTAATCTATGACAAAAGAAGAAAGAATACACAATGGGGAAAATATATTTTGAGTAAGAATAAATGGAATAGAAGAAGAGCAGTGATTGTAGATTACTTTTACTGGAAGCTAGTTAATATATATAGAGAGAGGTTATCATCTAGGGTAGGACAGAGTGTCAAAGTAGAGTTTTGACTATAATCTACAAGACTTTTTCTCCTAAAACCTTGTTTGAGAAGATTGGAATTTACTAAAGGATTGTCTTACTAAAAACTTAAATGTGTCCTGTGATGTAAAGCAACAAGACAGTTGTTGCAATCAAATTTAGAGGGAATTCAGTGTGTGGACCATTAAAGTTACATTGAAATTAAAAGGAACAGCCAACTCTAAGCAGGTTTCACCTCCTTGTTAAATAAGCTATATTTGAAAGATTTTATGTCAGCCTCTTATTGATTTTTACTTTTTTTCTTAAATGTTACTGTGTCATTGTAACCGTATGTATGTGTGCAAGTGAGTTTGTATGTGATATATACTTATATTATTAAACAGACTATAAAATATATCCATGTAATACTTAGAAATCATATGATAAATCAGAAAAAAAAGAAAGGAAAGCTATCTTTGTGAATTTGTGTGCAATGTAGCCCCTCTGAATATCATGTAATTATTGTGTTCTGATTCAGAGTTTCTGTAAGCTCAGTGGGTTGTCAGAACTCAGAAAATTAAAAACAACAGGTTTGCAGTACAAAACACTAAGGAAGATAACAATCGTTGATTCCTCTAGCCAATAAGTGCTAAGCTAAAATTCTTCTCCTGACTCCAAGTCTCCAGTAATATTTTTCTGTACTGGCCAGAGCTCCTTCACACGATAAAAGTTCCTAATCCAATGTGCATGTGCTAACAGGTTTAATGTCCTTTAACAAAAACACACAGATCTCAGTACGTGAGGAGAAAATGAAACAGACATACTTTTTTGCCTGAAGTGTGAAAAATTCTGCGTCCCCTAATGACCATAATGGTAATAACTTCCATGGTCCAAAAGTAAATCCCCCCTCTCTGGAGGTAGGAAAACACTTTCCTTGGTAGTGCTTTAATTACTTATACTTTTCAGTACATGGACTTCTGCTTTTGGGTCCAAGTTGCTTAAAGACAACAAACCTTAATCTCTAATAAATGCAGACCAAGTTACAATATTACCAACTGTCCTCCTTGCTAAATATAAAAGCAAATACAATAATTATGCAAGTAAATATTATTATTAATCCATAAGAGGATTTTTTTTCTTTTTCTACAGAAACTGATAACATAAAATATGTTTTGGAAAGATGCTAGTTGTTTTTTTTTTTTTTTTCACATTCAAGTCAATTACTAATATTAAAAACAGAATATACGACCGCATGTACTCTTTTAGAGGACTGGAATTTTTGAAGAATCAAAGACTGACTTAGTCCATTTGGGCTGCTATAACAAAATACCATAGACTGGGTGACTTAAACAACATTTATTTTTCACAGTTATGAAGGCTGGGAAGTCCAAAATCAAAGTGCTAGTTAACTGAAATTTGATGAGAGCCTATTTCCTGGTTCATAGACAGGTGTCTTCTAGCTGTGTCCTCACACTGGCAGAAGGAACAAGAAAGTTCTCTGGAGTCTTTTCTAAAGGGCACTAATTCCATTAATTATGACTCCACCTTCATGACCTAATCATTTCCCAGAGGCCCCCACCTCCTAATACCAACATATTGGGGGGCTAGGATTTCAATATACGAATTTTAGGGGGATGCAAATATTCAGTCCATAATAGTGACTGATTCCAAGAATCTAAACAAACATTTTAATTTTAACATAGTAGAAGAGTTTAATAATTTTAAAAATTTTAAATGAATCCCTTGAGAAAACAAGAACACTATGGTAAAGCAAATAAGTATTATTGCTTTATGTACGTTCAAAACATTGATTTGCATATTCAATAACTAATTTGCTACAAATACATACACTTTTATTAAAAATCCTGTCAATCATCAGCAATGAAAATACCTTAGCCAAAAAAGTTATTGTTAGATTAATAGTCTAAGACAAAGACAGAATTCTCTTTTAGAAGCTGTGATAAATTCCTGAAGAATAAATGAAAAATTCACCTAAATTATCAATGTTTCTCTTTCTGTAGAATATTTTGATGTCTTATGTTACTCGTTATAGCTCATTATCCATTTAGAAAGGTAATGACACTTTAGTAAATTGTTTATGATACACGTTAGAGGATGCTTGTCAGGCTTTCTGAGTTCTTCCAAGACACTTGTTAGATGGACACAGTGTAGTCAAAAATAAATTGGAACACATTAGTGAAAAAAATCAAGAAAGATGAAAACATTCAACCCTCTTGTGTTCTGTAAATGATGAAAAAAAAAGTTAATCCCTAGTCTGTCCTCATTTTCTGTACATTCAATCTTGAAAACAGAATCACTCTATGGTAAGCAGAGTCCTTTAAATAGGCACATCTCTGACAAACATAAGAAAAATAATAAAAACATCAAGGTTTCATTGCAATATTCTAAAATTCACTGCTGTAAGTCATTCATTCATTCATCTGACATCAATGGCACCTGCCCACAAGTCAACAAAATATCAGATGCAGACCAACTTAATGAGAATTATTTCTCATTCCTTGCAAATATAAGAACCACTTTTAATTTATTCCTGCATAAGGGCTGAATTTCTTAGCTAGCAACCCATTGTGGACTCAGCCTCACTTAGTGGTACAGCACAAACTGTCTCCTACTCAACAGATTCTTTTTCTACAACAACTGCTTTTCCATTTTTTGCTCTGATCCATCTCTCTATCAGCTCTGCATCTATTTTTTGCTATTCTTGCAAAACTCTGTCTGAAATCTGGAGGGTCTGTCTTTCAGTCTTCCCCCACTCCAAATTCTTTCTTATACCATTAGGATCTCTTTTTAATTCTTCCATTAGTGTGTGTTTATAGTTTTGAAAAGTTCTCTATGAATTTAATCATAGTTTCTTTTATTCAAGATCACTGGCTTATACTCACCATCATATCTACTTCACCTTAATTATTTAATCTCACTACAAAAATGTACAAAGGAATTATTTCAATGTTTTTGAATAAATACCCAGAAATGTGTTGCTCCGTATCGTTTTCTACAGCAGCTGTACCAGTTTGCATTCCCACAAATAGTGTACATGGGTTCTAATTTCCCCACATTCTCACCAACTTGTGTCATTTTATATAGACATATATCTAGTATACATATCTGTATATATGTAGATATATCCAGAAAAGGCCAGTACCAAACCCAAGTTCAGCAGCTCACCACTGGAAAGACCAATACTTGAGAGACAAGTGTTGGTGGAAAAGGAAAGTTTGCTTTATTCAGGAGGTCAGCAACCTGGGAAGGTGGCCAACTAATGTCCTAAGAGCAACTCCAAGTTGCCAGTTAGGAAACTAAAGTTTTAAAGGCAGTGCAAGGGAGGGAGCTGCAGGGGGCATGGTCAGCTTGTGCACAATTCTCAGATTAGTTGGCATCAAGATGAATTTTCAAGCATCACCAATATTCTGGTTTCAGCCAGTCTGGAGTCTATGTGCTTGCAGTCAGCAGTTTTCAGCTGGCAGGGATCTGCTTCCTACAAAAACAACTTAGGAATATGTGTCAGACTTTTATCTCTGTCTTTCATGGAACTGGGAGTTTGGTGACCCTGTTATGTGGCTGGTTTATAATCTAAATTTTTCCAGTTTCCCAACCCAATGAGTGTTCTTTGTTTTTACCGCTTCACATTTCCTAATTACTAATTCTTGAGCCAGAGTTTTGAGACTCAGGGGAAACCTAGGAGACTAAAGCAAAAGCCTTTTACTTCAAAGGACAGGGACACAGGGCCTTGTATGTGGTTTCAGGGGCCATTCTAACAGGTGTGAGTTGATACCACATTATGGTTTTGATATGTGTTTTTCTGATGATTAGTAACCTTGAACATTCTTCCATATACCTGTTGCCTCTGTGAATGTGAATGTCCTCTTTGGAGAAATGCCTATTCAAGCCTTTAGTTCATTTTTAATTGGACTATTAGTTTTTTCCTATTGAGTTGTAGAAGTACCTTATATATTTTGAAGATTAACCCCTTATCAGATATATTGTTTGCATATGTTTCCTCCCATTTTGTAGGATGCCTTTTCACTCCGTTGATTGTTTCCTTTGCTATGCAGAAGCTTTTAAGTTGAATGTAGTCCCACTCACCTATTCTTGTTTTTATTGCCTGTAGTTTTGGTGTTATAGTCATGAAATCATTGAAAAGACCATGTCATGAAGGTTTCCCCTGTTTTCTTCTAGGAGTTTTATAGTTTCAGATCTCATGTCTAAGTCTTTAGTTGATTTGGAATTGATTTCTGTTTATATGAGACAAGAGTCCAGTTTTATTCCTTGGCATGTAGATATTCAGTTTTCCCAGCACAATTTGTTGAAGACAGTATCCTTTCCCTATTGTGTACCCTGTCAAAGATCTGTAGATGCATGGATTTATTTATAAGCTGTCTATTCTGTTCCTTTGGTCTACATGTCTGTCTTTATGCCAGTACCATACTGTTTTGATTACTGTGTCTTTGGAGTGGCATGATATACTTAAAGTGATGAAAAGGAAGAACCTACAACCAAGATTACTCTACCCTGCAAGGTTCTCATTCAGATTTGATGGAGAAATCAAAAGCTTTATAGGCAAGCAAAAGCTAAGAGAATTCAGCATCACCAAACCAACTCTACAACAAATGCTAAAGGAACTTCTCTAAGTGGGAAACACAAGAGAAGAAAAGGACCTACAAAAACAAACCCAAAACAATTAAGAAAATGGTCATAGGAACATACATATCCATAATTACCTTAAACGTGAATGGATGAAATGCTCCAACCAAAAGACACAGGCTTGCTGAATGGATACAAAAACAAGACCCATCTACATGCTGTCTACAAGAGATGCACTTCAGACCTAGGGACACATTCAGACTGAAAGTGAGGGGATGGAGAAAGATATTCCATGCCAATGGAAATCAAAAGAAAGCTGGAGTAGGAATACTCATATCAGATAAAATAGACTTTAAAATAAAGAATGTTACAAGAGACAAGGAAGGCCACTACATAATGATCAAGGGATCAATCCAAGAAGAAGATATAACAATTATAAATATATATGCACCCAACATAGGAGTACCTCAATACATAAGGCAACTGCTAACAGCTATAAAAAAGCAAATCGACAGTAACACAATAATAGTGGGAGACTTTAACATCTCACTTACACCAATGGACAGATCATCCAAAAAGAAAATAAATAAGGAAAGAGAAGCTTTAAATGACACAATAGACCAGATAGATTTAATTGATATTTATAGGACATTCCATCCCAAAACAGCAGATTACACTTTCTTCTCAAGTGTGCATGAAACATTCTCCAGAATAGATCACATCTTGGGTCACAAATCAAGCCTCAGTAAACTTAAGAAAACTGAAATCATATCAAGCATCTTCTCTGACCACAAGGCTATGAGATTAGAAATGAATTACAGGGGAAAAAAAGTAAAAAACACAAATACATGGATGCTAAACAAGACGTTACTAAATAACCAAGAGATCACTGAAGAAATCAAAGAGGAAATCAAAAAATACCTAGAGACAAATGACAATGAAAACACGATGATCCAAAACCTATGGGATGCAGCAAAAGCAGTTCTAAGAGGGAAGTTTATAGCTATACAAGCCTACCTCAAGAAACAAGAAACATCTCAAATAAACAATCTAATGTTAAACCTAAGGGAACTAGAGAAAGAAGAACAAACAAAACTCAGAGTTAGCAGAAGGAAAGAAATCATAAAGATCAGAGCAGAAATCAATGAAATAGAAACAAAGAATACAATAGCAAAGGTCAATAAAACTAAAAACTGGTTCTTTGAGAAGACAAACAAAATTGCTAAACCATTAGCCAGACTCATCAAGAAAGAGGGAGAGGACTCAAATCAATAAATTTAGAAATGAAAAAGGAGAAGTTATAACAGACACTGCAGAAATACAAAGCATCCTAAGAGACTACTAAAAGCAACTCTATGCCAATACAATGGAAAACCTGAAAGAAATGGACAAATTCTTACAAAGGTATAAACTTCCAAGACTGAACCAGGAAGAAATAGAAAATATGAACAGACCAATCACAAGTAATGACATTGAAACTGTGATTAAAAACCTTCCAACAAACAAAAGTCCAGGACCAGATGGCTTCACAGGTGAATTCTGTCAAACATTTAGGGAAGAGCCATCCTTCTCAAACTCTTCCAAAAAATTGCAGAGGAAGGAACACTCCCAAACTCATTCTATGAGGCCACCATCACCCTGATACCAAACGCAGACAAAGATACTACAAAAAAAGAAAATTAGAGGCCAATATCACTGATGACTATAGATGCAAAAATCCTCAACAAAATACTAGCAAATAGAATCTTACAACACATTAAAAGGATCATAC
Source organism: Tursiops truncatus (assembly GCF_011762595.2). Classification (NCBI taxonomy): domain Eukaryota; kingdom Metazoa; phylum Chordata; class Mammalia; order Artiodactyla; family Delphinidae; genus Tursiops; species Tursiops truncatus. The sequence continues at coordinate 2,668,961 of NW_022983136.1, forward strand.
ACCATGATCAAGTGGGAGTTATCCCAGGGATGCAAGGATTCTTCGACATACGCAAATCAATCAATGTGATTCACTGTATTAACAAATTGAAGAATAAAAACCATATGATCATCTCAATAGATGCAGAAAAAGCTTTTGACAAAATTCAATGCCCATGTACGATAAAACTCTCCAGAAAGTGGGCATAGAGGGAACCTACCTCAACATAATAAAGCCCATATATGACAAACCCACAGCAAACATCATTCTCAATGGTGAAACACTGAAAGCATTTCCTCTAAGATCAGGAACAAGACAAGAATGTACATTCTCACCACTCTTATTCAACATAGTTTTGGAAGTCCTAGCCATGGCAATCAGAGAAGAAAAAGAAACAAAAGGAATACAAATCGGAAAAGAAGATGTAAAACTGTCACCAGAAAACTACTAGAGCTAATCAATGAATTTGGTAAAGTTGCAAGATACAAAATGAATGCACAGAAATCTCTTGCATTCCTATACACGAATGATGAAAAAATCTGAAAGAGAAATTAAGGAAACACTCCCATTTACCACTGCAACAAAAGGAATAAAATACCTAGGAATAAACCTACCTAGGGAGACAAAAGACCTGTATGAAGAAAACTATAAGACACTGATGAAAGAAACTAAAGATGATACCAACAGATGGAGAGATATATAATGTTCTTGGATTGGAAGAATCAATTTTGTGAAAATGACCATACTACCCAAAGCCATCTACAGATTCAATGCAATCCCTATCAAATTACCAATGGCATTTTTTACGGAACTAGAACAAATCATCTTAAAATTTGTATGGAGACACAAAAGACCCCGAATAGCCAAAGCAGTCTTGACAGAAAAAAACGGAGCTGGAGGAATCAGACTCCCTGATTTCAGACTACACTAAAAAACTACAGTAATCAAGACAATATGGTACTGGCACAAAAACAGAAACACAGATCAATGGAACAAGATAGGAAGCCCGGAGATAAACCTACCTATGGTCAACTAATCTACGACAAAGGAGGCAAAGATATACAATGGAGAATAGACAGTCTCTTCAATAAGTGGTGCTGGGAAAACTGGACAGCTACATGTAAAAGAATGAAATTAGAACACTCCCTAACACCATACATAAAAATAAACTCAAAATAGATTCGAGACCTAAATGTTAAGACTGGACACTATAAAACTCTTAGAGGAAAACAAAGGAAGAACACTCTTTGACATAAATCACAGCAAGATCTTTTTTGATCCACCTCCTAGAGTAATGGAAATAAAAACAAAAATAAACAAATGGGACCTAATGAAACTTAAAAGCTTTTGCACAGCAAATGAAACCATAAACAAGACGAAAAGACAACCCTCAGAATGGGAGAAAATATTTGCAAATGAATCAATGGACAAAGGATTAATCTCCAAAATATATAAACAGCTCATGCAGCTCAATATTAAAGAAACAAACAACCCAATCCAAAAATGGGCGGAAGACCTAAATAGACATTTCTCCAAAGAAGACATACAGATGGCCAAGAGGCACATGAAAAGCTGATCAACATAACTAATTATTAGAGAAATGCAAATCAAAACTACAATGAGGTATCACCTCACACGAGTTAGAATGGGCATCATCAGAAAATCTACAAACAACAAATGCTGGAGACAGTGTGGAGAAAAGGGAACCCTCTTGCACTGTTGGTGGGAATGTAAATTGATACAGCCACTATGGAGAACAGTATGGAGGTTCCTTAAAAAACTAAAAATAGATTTACCATATGATCCAGCAAACCCACTACTGGGCATATACCCAGAGAAAGCCATAATTCAAAAAGACACATGCATCGCAGTATTCATTGCAGCACTATTTACAACAGCCAGGTCATGGAAGCAACCTAAATGCCCACTGACAGACAAATGGATAAAGAAGATGGATAAAGAATGGATAAAGAATACAATGAAATATTTCTCAGCCATAAAAATGGATAAAGAATACAATGGAATATTACTCAGCCATAAAAAGGAACGAAATTGAGTCATGTTTAGATGTGGATGATGTGGATGGATCTAGAGACTGTCATACAGAGTGAAGTAAGTCAGAAAGAGAAAAACAAATATCGTATATTAACGCATGTATGTGGAACCTAGAAAAATGGTACAGATGAACCGGTTTGCAGGGCAGAATTTGAGACACAGATGTAGAGAACAAACGTATGGACACCAAGGGGGGAAAACCCCGGTGGGGTGGGGATGGTGGTGTGCTGTACTGGGCGACTGGGATTGACATGCATACACTGATGTGTATAAAACTGATGACTCATAAGAATGTGTTGTATAAAAAAAAAAAAAAGAAACTAATACTAAACTTTCTTTGGGTTATTTGTATGGAAATACGTTAATATAAATGTTTCAGACATTACATGAAATTCTAAAAATCTTATATGCCCTGGTATAATGTTATAAGTCATAATTCTAGTTATTACTTTAAAATGTATATCTCAGAAATAACTAAATTTCTTTGTCAACTGCATTATTATGAACTTTCATCAAATCTTTAACCATGGCCATTTTTAAGTCTTTTGTCATTTACAGACAGTTCTGGGTGTACTCTGATGCTTTTGCAAAAATGTTCCTATAAAAGGGTTTCATCTTCAAGGAATTCATGGAAAAGGCTCTGACAAGTACAGGTTTCTGGTAATTGACTATACTGCTGAACTGAATGAATAAGCATTTTCAGAACTCTAATGGAAAACTGATGAATTCATAAAAGTGCTAAAAAAAGACCAAGATGAAAAAATTAATAACATGGGACTGAGTGAACTGATGAGGATAATTATAATTTTTGCGACTTTCTGTTTGAATAAAAAAAAATGTTAAAAAAAAACAGTTCTAAAATTAGATCGAGGTGATGGTGGCACAACTCTGTGAATATCCTAAAAGCCATCGCATTGTACCCGTTAATGGGTACGCCCCACAGAATATGGATCATGTCTTACTAAATCTGTTATTAAAAAACTTTTCTTCTCAATCAGACGGGATAAAAATCAACCTTATTTCTTCAGCATGATCAAGAGATCTCTCTCAGTAAGAAAAATAAAGCCAAACAAAAGGCTTTAAAGAAAATACATACATAGTGCACATGAAATAGTGGAAAAGGATTTTCCAAGTGAAGTTTGAACCCTAGAGCTAGAAAAAGCCAAGTGGCACTTGTAGTAGCCACAACGACGGTCAGGAGAGACACTGCAAGGTGAGAGCTCGGACGTCCCCCCACACCAGCCACGGGGCTCCCAGCCAGGACCCGCCCCTGCACCCACCTCCGACTGTTTCACCAGCAGCTCCAACCACTTCTGCCACCTGTCCCTGTCCTCAAACGTGGTCTCATTGGAAGTCCAGCAGCACTGCTCATGGCTGTACCAGAAGGCGGACAGGCAGATGCCCTCCTTCAGGTCTGTCATCCAGTCGACGGCGAGATCGATGACCCCGGCCAGGGTACCTGGAAGAAGCGAGAGCCACTCAGAGGGACGGCAGGCATGGGCCAGGGCAGCACGTGCGCCCAGAGGGCCAGGCGGAGATGCCCGTGCCCCGGGCTGCCACGCACCCAGGAAGCCTCTTTCTTCAGTCTTGAGGTCACCTGAGCGAGTGGCAGGGCACCAGGTGTGGCAAAAGTGGTGCCCAGCCCAGTGAGACACAAAGGCCAATGATACGCTGTCCTCGGGGGTCTTCGATAGGGTGGGAGGGAGAGACCTGCAGCGCTGACCCCCACCGCAAGCCCCTGGGGCCGAGCAGCTTTCAGAACCAGCCCTCCGAATCTTAGAAACAGGGTACCTACACCCTATAAATCATGTAACCCCCTCAGCGGCTTCTGGGGCAGGATGCTGGCATCACACACATGAATATCCTCCAGGAAACCTGACAATTCAGACAAAATGGAGACAAAACCATTTATAACTGCCTTGTCATTGAAATAAAGTTTTGCCATCAAATGGAATCCAGCTTGAAAAATCTCACTTGTTAGAACTTTCTGGATTTTTAAAAAATTATGGATAAAGGACTGAGGAGCTACATAAGTAAATAACTACTTGAAAGGCCGATAGGAGTGGGATAAAATCGAGTGTGCAGTGGGTCAGAGAAGGCCATTTTAGGTCTCTTTCTAGAATAACCCATTCCAGTCTTTTACAAAGGCAGGGAATACCTTTGCGCTACCAAACTTTTCACACTTTTACTGGGTCCTTATTAGAACATCAATTCCCAAAGGCAGCCATACGCCAGCCTCAGGCGACCTGGCCTTGCCACTCTCCTGGTTCCATCAGCAGTCGCCCACTGTTCTAGCCAGAACACCCGAATCCTCAGCAGCGTGCAGGCTCTGACCGCCGTTCCCACGTTTCTCTCCAGGCTCCTCTCTCTCCATCACGAATCCCACGCACAGTGTTCCTTGGCACACCAGGCCCTCCTCTCTGCACCACCTCAGATAGCACTGTCCTCCCCCAACCCGCCAAGCTCCTATTTATCTTCCAGATGCTGGCATTTATATCACCTCCTTCAGGAAGCCTCCCCTGATTTCCTAAGTCTGGGCTAAGTATACTTCCCAGGCACTCCCCATCACCATACCTATCACATCCTGATATGATCAGTATTTATATATATGTGTATACACACACACACACACACACCACTCACATGCACACACACACACTCCAACTAGTCTGTAAGGGTGGGGGGAGTCTCTTGTCTGGTTTGTGTGCCACGGTGGGGATCAAGCCAGGTGTCTAGACCCTGTGTCCCCTTTAAGTGGGCAAGGGCCATTGTATTCACGTCAGGTACATAGCTGGAACTATATATCCATGTTGAATGAATGAGAGCAACAAACGAATGAAAATCAGGAAACTCAGGTCCATCCATTCACTCAAGGGCTATTTATTGAGCACCTACGTACTACATGCCACGTACTGTTCCACACCCTGGGGTACAGCAGTGAACAAAGCAAACTCAGGTCCCTGCCTTCGTGGAATCTCAGCTTGTGCGAGAAGACACTAGATTGAATAAGTAAGTAAATGAGGGGCTCCAACAGAAGGTGGTAGGTGCTAGAGAGGAGAATACAGCACGTTCCAATGGCAGCCATTTTCTACGATGGTGCAGGAGAACAGTCGGACACGTCCTCAAAAAGTTAAACAAGGAGTCACCACCTGACCAAACACTTCCATTCCTAGGCATCTGCCCACGAGAAATGAAAACATACACCCAACACAAGACATGTACGCAAATGTTCACAACTGCACATTCACAAAAGCCGAACAGTGGAAACAACCCATATGCCCATCAATTGCTGAATGGAGAAAGAAAATGTGGTCCACCTACAATGGCAACCAAAAGGAATGAAGCGCTGACACATGCGACAGCATGGATGAACCTTGGAAACGTTATGCTGTAAAAGAAGCCAGTCACAAAAGACCATATATTGTATGATTCCATTTTATGAAATGTCCAGAGTAGGCAAATCTACAGAGACAGCAAGTAGATTAGCGGTTGCCCAGGACTGAGCGGAGGCTAGGGACACTGGGGCTGATAGCTAAAGGGTAGGAAGCTCTTTGGGAGCTGATGAAAATGTTCTAAAATTGGCCTTGGTGATGTTGCAAAACTCTGTGAGTACACTAAAAACCACCAAGTTGTACACTTTAACTAGGTGAACTGTATGGTATGTGAGTTATATCTCAATAAAGCTGTTACGTACACACACACATACATACATATAGTGGGCGAGGGCGACGAGGCTCAGAGAGGGAGACGTGCTTTTAGAAAAGCTGGTCAGAGAACACCTCAAGCAGATGACGACATTGGAACAAAAACTGCCCTGTGTGGAACAACAGCGACACCCAGTGGTGGCTCCTGGTTAACGCCCTGCAGAGGAGCCACAGCTTGGGCCTCTCCGTCTTGGGCGTCGGAATATAATGCCGGGCTGCCTGCCACTACGGAGGTGACAAGCCAGACAGTGGGACCCCTGGGGCTCGCCACTGGGGAACGGGAAGGTGAATGGGGCAGTTTTCTGGCTTTTCCTTCATCCAGATCAAAAGAACACTTTCGCCACCTTCACTGCCAAGATCATCTCTTTCTTGCCTCCCTCCTATACTCATCTGCTGATGTGACCATGGGATCGCCCTTCTCCAGCAGTCCTCACCCCTGGCTGCATATCAGAATCACAGGGGAAAGGGGGCTTTACTCAATGCTAGGGTGTCATCTCCAGGGAGCTACTATTTAATTGAAGCCTGGGCAGCAGAATTTTTTTTTAATTCCCCAGGTGATTCTTCCTGAAAGAACTGATGGAAATCGGATTAACAGTGAAGCCCGATGGTCGGTATCTGACTTGCTAAAGATAGCCCAACAGGGCTCTGAGATCAGTTGATAAATCTATGCTGTGTGACTCCAGCAGGACACCAAGACATCTACTCTGATTCCTTCATTTCCCGTATTCATCCCTCCTTCCCAGGAGCCAAGAATAACACAGGGTACAGTTTTATAAATCTATTCTAAAGAAAGACATCGAAGTTCGCAGCAAACTACCCTCCCCGCCCTCTCCCCCCCACCTACCTTTAAAGGACTTCATAGAGCCTAATGAATGGGTGGCAAAACGCCATATGTCCATGAACTCGAATTCCCTCCCAGCACTGCTGCCAATATGTACCGGGAGCGCCACTGGGAGGGGAAGGACAGGATGGGCGGAATGGGTGGGTAGCTGCTGTGGCCGGAAGGAGAGGACTGCCCCTTCAGCACTCTCCTGGGCCCTTTAGGACATGCCAGGCAGAGGGAGCCCCTCCCCGGCAACCAGGCCCCTCTTACCACTGTAGATGTAACGAGTGACAGGGCAGCCAGAAATCAAAGTCCTCTAATCACAAAATTTTACCCTATGCCCCGCAGGTGCTCTGCGAGTACGTACTATATTCAACCTGTATCACACAGCCATTCTCTGATCAGTCCTATAAGCAGAACTAGTGTGTTACTACAGGCAGGGGGAGTTTCTTAAGGGAATCTCTTCAGCATGATCAAATTTTTTTCTCCTTAGACATTAACCTTCACAGCCTCCTAAAAGCAAGTAAGTTTCAGGAAACAATTTCCATGGAGGGCTGTGCATTTGCTATTAAAAGGGGAGGTGTCCCCTCCAGATACTCATTCATTCATTCTGGAAACAGCTACTGCTCACAAACATGGTGCTGGGATTATAAAAATGAAGGACACGGAGTCGCTGAGGGTCAGAACAACCCATGGGCTGGAGGCACCCCCCCGCCCCGGGCCTACCTCAGACCCTGTGGTGTCTCGCGTTACCGTGAGCGTCTCTCGATGTTTACAATTCATCTCAGGGCCTGCCGGTGTTAGTAAAGGCCAGTCTCATATGTTTTATTTTTAGAGACCAACATGTTCCCGTCCTTTCTCGCCTTCTACGTGGCCAAGTACTATAGAAGGTGTGTTTTCAATAAAATCCAGCATGGCGGTAAACCTTTGTACAGTGTGGAAAGGGCCAACCCGCCTTCTCGGTACCGCGCTCCAATGACCATACCTGGGCCTGTCCGTGCCTTGGGGTCTTTTTGCTTTACTGATGATAGATTTATGTTAAGTGTATCGTCATGTATTGTGCCCTTAGGTATTTCAAGTAACAGCCCCTTTGCCTGAAGTACAAGAGAAACACTCCACGTACCTGCCAGCAGGCCGATGAGCAGCATCACCGCCCATCCCGACCAGGCGTCCAGCAAGCTCTTGATGAACTCCCATATGGACTCCTTGCTTTTGCTGGTTATCTAGAAGCAGAAAGACATCGGAGCTGATGTGGACACACTTTCCAATTCAGGCTTCCTTCTCTGAAACTGTTTCCTCAGGAAACACGGTGATTGAGAAAACGAATATAATGAAGCAACTAGACTGCCGCTAACGTGACTCTTTCAGTTACCTAGCACAGTGGTTAAATGGGCTTTCTAGTTCACAGAGCTAGAAAGATGCCATGGTAGTCTCCAAAGAATCCAAAAAAGTTCACTTACTTAAAAAAACCTCACTAAGTGTGATGTGATCTTTGATTATTTCAAAGCCATTCTGAAGGAAGACATCACTTCGGTGTCACCGTTTTGAATACAAATCATTATTTTAGCCTAAATCGTAAGGTCTGTTCACAAAAGACCCTCTTCGACAAAGACTTCAATTCCTTCTTTCATTTTCCAAGCTACACGTTAACAACAAGAACGAACTTTCCTTCTCTTTCTTCATTTCTTCCTCCCTCCCTCCTCCCTCCCTTCCTCCCTCTCTCCCTCCTTCCTTCCTTCCTTTCCTTCCTTTCTTCATGGCTGTGTTGGGTCTTCGTTGCTGTGCGCGGGCTTTCTCTTAGTTGTGGCGAGCAGGGCCTACTCTTCGTTGAGGTGCATGGGCTTCTCATTGCAGTGGCTTCTCTTGTTGCGGAGCACAGGCTCTAGGCGTGTGGGCTTCAGTAGTTGTGGCACATGGGCTCAGTAGCTGTGGCTCGTGGGCTCTAGAGCGCAGGCTCAGTAGCTGTGGCACGCGGGTTTAGTTGCTCCGCGGCATGTGGGATCTTCCCAGACAAGGGCTCAAACCCATGTCCCCTGCATTGGCAGGTGGATTCTTAACCACTGCACCACCAGGGAAGTCCCAAGAGCTTTCTTTTTTTAACTGAAGTATAATTGATTTACAATGTTAATTTCAGGTGTACAGCAAAGTGATTCAGTTATACCTATATATTCTTTTCCCGATTCTTTTCCATTATAGGTTATTAACAAATATTAAATATAGTTCCCTGTGCTATACAGTAGGACCTTATTGTTTATCCATTTTATATACGGTAGTGTGTATCTGTTCATCCGAACTCCTAATTTATCCCTCCCCCACCCTCTTTCCCCTTTGGTAACCATAAGTTGGTTTTCTATGTCTGTGAGTCTGTTTCTGTTTTGTAAATAAGTTCACTTGTGCCAGTTTTTTAGATTCCACATATAAGCAACATCATATGACATTTGTTTTTCTCTGACTCACTTCACTCAGTATGATAATCTCTAGGTCCATCCATGTTGCTGCAAGTGGCATTATTTCATTCTTTTTCATGGCTGAGTAATATTCCGTTGTATACATGTACCACACCTTCTTTATCCATTCCTCTGTCAGTGGACATTTAGGTTGCTTCCATGTCGTGGCTATTGTGAATGGTGCTGTTAGCTTTGTGCAGTGGCAGTATCATAGCCAATGAGGTTTATCCGAGGCGTGATTACTGCTAATTGTAAATAGCGCTGCTATGAACATTGGAGTGCATGTGTATTTTCAAGTTAAGAGTTTTCTCTGGATACATGCCCAGGAGTGGGATTGCCGGATCACGTGATAACTCTAATTTCAGTTTTTTAAGGAACCTCCATACTGGTCTCCATACTGGCTGTATCAACTTACATTCCCACCAACAGTGTAGGAGGGTCCCCTTTTCTCCACACCCGCTCCAGCACTGTTGTTTGTAGATTTTTTGATGATGGCCATTCTGACCAGTGTGCGGTGATACCTCACTGTAGTTTTGATTAACAGCAAGAAGGCTGAAGGAGCCAGCCTGGATCACGCTTTCCAGGCAGATGGTTACATCTAAACACATTGTAAGAGCACCCGTTTGCCTCCCTGTGTTAACAGAAACCTACATTCCTGAGATCATCATTCCCCTCATAACCCTTTAGAGCAAGGGCTGGCAAACATTTTCTGTAAAGAGACAGAAGGTAAATATTTTCAGTTCGGCAGGTCAGATGGTCTCCGTGGCAACTACTGGACTCTGCTGTTGTAGCACAGGAGCAGCCATATAGAGCATGCGCACATGCGGGCGAGGCTGCGAGCCAAGGAACCGGCGCTGAGCGGACACGCGCTGCGCTGGATTTGCTCGCCCTCGGTCGCCGACGGCCCCCTCACGGCTGCTTCGTCTCCGACTTGACCCCTCCGTGGAGGGGGCCCCGTCCTCGCCACTCTCTCCCGCCTTTCACTTGTGGCCACTCTGCTGGCTGCCCTCCTTCACCTCTATCTGCTTCCGCTAAGCATCCGTCACTGAGCCCCAGCCTGCCCCCCAGAACCCACTAACTCTGGCACTGCTCTGGGGCCCAACTGCTCCTGACCTCTCTCTCCAGACCCAGGCCACCTGGGCCGCTTCTAAAGCTTCAGCACCCAGTCGCATGCCAAGGACCCCTCACGCTCCACCAACAGCCCTGACCCTGCCCTTGAACTGCACAGGCTTCTCTCGCCTGCCTACCCGCTCCAGCCACAGGCTGGACAAACAGTTCAAACTCACAGCGCCTGAAACCGAACTCAGTGGCCTCCCCCTGAAATCTGCCGCGTCCCCTTTCCCTCCTCTCGTCATCCAAGGCATCACCCTCTTCTGACCACAGCCAGGGCGTCATCCTGGCCCCACTGCCCACCTCCATCCTGGCAACGGCTCCTGTGAAGGATCTGGACCCCAAGCCTCTCTCCATCGGCACTTCACTGCCCTCTGTCAGATCTTCTTCCTCTTTCTCCTGAGCTCATTTCCAAGCTTCCTGTTTCTCCCCTGGCAGTGCATCTCTCTGTATCCTGTGGCCATGAAAACGAAATCCAGGGCTTTCCCGGTGGCACAGCGGTTGAGAATCCACCTTCCATTGCAGGAGACACGGGTTCGAGCCCCGGTCCAGGAAGATCCCACATGCTGCAGAGCAGCTAAGCCCGTGCACCCCAACTACTGAGTCTGCACTCTAGAGCCCACGAGCCACAACTACTGAGCCCACACACCGCAACTACTGAAGCCCGTGCGCCTACAGCCCATGTTCCACAACAAGAGAAGCCACCTCAATGAGAAGCCAGCGCACCACAACAAAGAGGAACCCCCGCTCGCCACAACTAGAGAAAGCCCACGTGCAGCAATGAAGACCCAACACAGCCAAAAATGAACAAACAAATAAATAAATAAGTAAACAGGAAATCCAGGGACTTCCCTGGTGGTCCTGTGGTGGAGAGTCCACCTTACAATGCAGGGGCCGCAGGTTCGATCCCTGGTCAGGAAACTAAGATCCCAAATGCTGTGGGGCAACTAAGCCCACGCACCACAACTACTGAGCTGGCGCACCTCAACTAGAGAGCCCACGTGCCATAAACTACAGAGCCCACGTGCTCTGCAGCCCGTGTGCCACAACTACAGACCACAATTACAGAGCCCACGCACCCTGGAGCCTGTGAGCCACAAGTAGAGAGAGAAAACCCAGCCACCATAACTAGAGAGAAGCCCACGCGCCACAATGAAAAGATCCCGCATGTCTCAATGAAGATCCCGTGTGCTGCTGCTAAGACCCGCCGCAGCCAAAAATAAATAAAATTTTAAAATAATAAAATAAATCTTAAAAAAAAAAAAAGGAAATCTAAACTCCTCTTCATGGTCTACTCAGTGGTTCCCAATGTGGCCCCATCGCCCACGTGGCCGGACTCATCTCTAGTCCTCCCCTTCCGTGAATCTGCCACCAAACCTTAGAGCTCCTTGAACTGCCTAAATGTGCCACGGTATTTCATGCCTCTGTGACCTAAAAAAGCCACTCCTGATGAGAATCCTTTCCCCTTCCTCTGCCTGGCAAATTCTTAGTCATCCTTCAAGACCCCACTGAGATCGCACCCTCTCTAAAAACTCCCTCCCTAAACATCCCTCCTAAATGACCCCACAGCACTTGATACATAACTTTACTGCAGCCCATAAAAATATATATTGACTGCCTACGAGAGGCCAGGCACTGTAATATGTGCTTTCATACACATAGAGCCCCATTTAATCTTCTGGTATAATTAACTCCATCCTTACAGATGAGAAGATGGGGTCCAGAAATGGCACCCCAGAAGTCAGCCAGCCTAAAGATGTCAAAGTCAGGATGCACCCAATCTGTCTGGTTCCAGAGCCCCACTCCTTGCCCTCCACACCACACCTCTGTATGACATAGCCTTCCACCCAAAGCACCTGGTATTACAATTACCTGTCCACATCTCTGCCTCTCCCACTAGCCCTTCTCTTCTCTAGAACCTAGCTCAGCACACGACACATGAACCCAAGCTCTAGCTCAGTGACTGTCCGATAGAAGCATGGCCCAGCCCTCCGAAGGGATTCCCCTCACAGTGTCCTTATGAACAGCATGTACCTTTCTGCGTCTGTCGGTGTCCCGTGACTTCTCCCTCAGCCAGTCGATGGTGTGGAAGTCCTCATACGTCCCCACATCAGGGAACGGCTCGTCAAGGAAATCCATCAGGTTTCCAGAGCCACTCATCGCTCCTGCATTGACCATGCTACTTACACCTGGGAGAGAAAACCTGTCGTTAAAAACGTGAGCAGAACATCTGCACAGACCTGGCAGAACAATCCACGTGTGCTATTTTTTTGCACAGGAAAGACATTTCAGCATAGGCACCTCTGCTGTGATGAAAGATACATACAGTCTGTCTTAGTGAGCACAGGCTGCTGTAACAAAAATACCACAGACTGGGTGGCTCATCAACAACACACATTTATTTCTCACAGTTCTGGAGGCTGTGAAGTCCAAGATCAAGGCACTTACTTAGAGATTCAGTGTCTGGTGAGAGCCCACTTCCTGTTCACAGGTGGCCATCTACTCACTGTGTCCTCATCTGGTGGAGCTCTCTGGGGTCTCTTTTATAAGGTCACTAATCCCATCCATGAGGACTCAGCTTTCATGACCTCATCACCTCCCAAAGGCCCCTCCTCCCAACACCATCACATTGGGGATTAGGTTTCAACATATGAATTTTGGGGAGACACAAACGTTAATTTTTTTTTTTAAATCTTTATGTTATATTGGAGTATAGTTGATTAACAATGTTGTGATAGTTTCAGGTGTACAGCAAAATGATTCAGTTATACATATACATGTATCTTTTTCCAATTCTTTTCCCATTTAGGTTGTTACAGGATATTGAGCAGAGTTCCCTGTGCTACACAGTAGGTCCTTGTTGGTTACCTATTTTATATACAGCAGGTGTACATGTCAATCCCCAACTCCCTAACTATCCCTTTCCTCCACCCTTCCCCTCAGTAACCGTAAGTTCATTCTCTAAGTCTGTGAGTCTGTTTCTGACAAATGTTACTTTCTTATTATTTGTGGTAGTTTTGTGCTATAAAGTCACCATGGCCACCTAATTAGTGAGTACTAAATCACCGTCCCCAAGAGAAATTACAGGGTTAGGTTCCTTCGAGCCTCTGGTCAGAATATCTTCAGCAACCAATCAATATACAACCTTGTTTTGTGTGTTTCTGTTTAAAGACACCTTATCAAATATATATCGTTGGTTCATCCACTGAACTCATAGCCAAACAGCACTGTTACTCACGCTGCAGGAAGCTTGTCTAACAAACATATTCTCTCCATGAGGCCCAGCACAGCCTTCTCGTGAAGGCTACAGACAGAAGGCTTCTCGAAACACTACAGACACTCCTGCCCTGCATTTCAAGGCCGCTGCAAACGGCAAAATTACCAATAAAAAAAAGCACAAAAATGCGAAAAATATGGCACTAAAGAGACTGTGAAAAGAACGCTTGTTTCTGGTCTGGGCACTGAAACAAGACGGCAGAGCACCAATTTCTCCAACCTCAGCTGGGATCGTGCATTCCTGGCAACTCCAACTTTTTGAGGCTCTGCACGTGCACTGTGCGAATGACTGGGCAAGCGCCCCATGTATTGCTCTGGATGTTACAAATACATTTTAGTGAGCAGGCAAATTCACAAATACGGAACCAACCGCTCATAATGAGGGTCAACTATAACCATTTCTGGAAAACCTCACCTTCTGCAAAAGCAGGGCATCAACATGAGAGGCCTGGGGGAAACAGGGTTGAGGCATACCACTCAAAACCAAATCACTGTAGTCAAACCAGTAACTGGTTCTCCTGGGAGATAAAGCGGACCACTGAGGCAGACAACCTCTGCGGATACTCGAGACGTACAGCAACAGCAGAGTGAAAATGCTAAGACTTAACTCACTGGTGGGAGCCAAGGTGATCCACAGAGGGAGTGGTCCTCTGCACTGGGGGCGGGCGGGGGATGCCATGGGGATGACAAGGAGGCAGGACAACCTGCCACGTGAGCCATGCTATGGTCTGAACGTGTGTGTCTCCCCACCCAAATTCATACATTGAAAGCCTAACCCCCAAAGGATGGTATTAGAAGGTGGGGTCTTTGGGAGGTGACTGGGTCATAAGGGCAGTACCTTCAAGAATGGGACTAGTGCCCTTATAAAAGAGGCCCCAGGGAGCTCCTCTGCCCCTTCCACCATGTAAGGACACAATAGGAAATCTGTGACTGGAAAAAGAACCATCACCTGGCCATGCTGGCACCCTGATCTCAGACTGCCAGCCTCCCAAACTGTGAGGAATAAATGTCTGTTGTTTATAAGCCATCCAGTCTGTGGTATTTTGTTATAGCAGCAGGAACAGACTAAGACAAAGAGCCATACCAGGCTGGCAGCACACTGCCCCGGGCAAGCAGCCCTGAGTGCAGGCCCTCACTTCTAATTTTCCTTAAAATACAGTCAAAAGGGTGCCTGCTGCCAGGGCAGTAAGCAAAGTGGAGGATTTCTTCCTTTCCTGCCTAAGATAATAATTCCGCTCCTATTATTCCGCCTCCCATTGTCTGGAAAACAATCTCAAATAAACCAAGTCATCTTCCATGTTACACCACCATCAGAACCTGATTTACAGATCACACAGGAAATAATCAGACACAGAGAAAACGCTTTGCAGCAGGACCAATGTTCACCACCAGTTAGCAAGAAAAATAATACACTCTTACAAAGACAAGAGGTTGGAATAAACACTAAACCAAAATTTCTTTGGCAAAGAGCATGGAAATTTGAATTATAGGACGGGAACCACAAAAGTGCCGGAATAAGATGGTTAAAGAAGTGCAGGGTAGTTATTAAAATATTTGAGCACAGGCTTCTCTCAATTGCTTTATGTATTTTTATATCTGGAGGACTCAACCACGACCTGACAAAACTGCATTTTGATCAAATTGAAAAGTCGCTACAGGTAAAGTGGAGTAATCACCTTACAAGCAATAAAATGGCGATAGTTATTGATTTATTGACTGTCTATGCAACTTTGCTACTTTAAAAGCTTGAAGTCTGAGCCATGTCAAGCTGAAAACTATACCCACTGATTAATGTCCAGGGAAGAATCATATTGCAGAAGTCAGTGGCAACCAATAATAAAAGGGAAGGAATAAAATTAGAAAGCAAAGATTTCATTTTCATTTCTAGAAAAACAAGATGGTAATAGCCTTGTATTTTATGCGGTAAAGAAAATCTCTGAGGGGAAAAAGAAGATGGCAGGCTGCTGACCCACAATGGGTAGCCCGTGTAAGAAAACCCGAGCCAGCAGATCGAAGAATTGCAGAGACCTGGACATTCTATTAAAAAGAAGTTCATGGGCTTCCCTGGTGCCGCAGTGGTTGAGAGTCCGCCTGCCGATGCAGGGGACACGGGTTCGTGCCCCGGTCCGGGAAGATCCCACATGCCGCGGAGCCGCTGGGCCCGTGAGCCATGGCCGCTGAGCCTGCGCATCCGGAGCCTGTGCTCCACAACGGGAGAGGCCACAACAGTGAGAGGCCCGCGTACCGCAAAAAAAAAAAAAAAAAAAAAAGAAGTTCATGTTACCTGAAATTTAATCAAATCTCTAGTGAAGCAACAACTCCAGGCAATAATGATTGAAACAAAAAGTCACTCTGGAGAACAAATGTATCTTTAAACTTTGGTGGAGCATGTCATCGTCCTGACAATCAGACGCATAATTGGTAAAGGAAAATAAACATGATCTAATCCGTAGATCTAATTGGAGGCTTTCCCTGGGGGCCCAGAAGGAGGTGGTCACTTCGCTTCTGAAGCTCGGGTTAAGAAAGACAGGAGGACCAGAAGCGTAAGAAGAGGGCATCCAGGTCAGAAATAACGGAAAGCGGGAATTCCCTGGTGGTCCAGTGGTTAGGACTCAGCACTTTCACTGCTGAGGGCAGGGGTTCGAACCCTGGTCAAGGAAGTAGGATCCTGCAAGCTGTGTGGCATGGCCAAAAACTTTAAGAAAAGAAAAATGGAAAGAATTCTATCTGGGATCCCCTGGGAGATATAGATGGATAGGAAATGAGGATCCAGCCAAACACAGGAACAAAAAGGAATGAACTCCAGGGACTTGATGATAAATAAACTTAACCTGTGTAAGTTCAATACGGCACCCAAAGGGATGCAAAGACTGCTGACCCCTGAACAACCCAGGTTTGAACTGGGTGGGTCCACTTATACGTGGATTTAGTTCGATAAATATCATACCTGTATTTTCGTTTTACAGATCTTTACCTACGTGAGGGGAAAAGTTTGTGTTCGATTAGAGAGCCCAATATGTAGAATCACAAGAACTAGGGTTTGAGTCCTGATTCTATCCAGACTGTTTCAGCTTCCTGCCCTTGGGTGAGTCATTCATCAATTCCTTTGGTTTTGAGGCAGTGAGAGCAGGATGCGGCTTTTCGACTGCGCTGGGGGTCAGTGTCCCTAACTCCCACGTTGTTCAAGGGTCAACTATAGTCATCTGCACCTTAGAGGGGAGCCCTTGCTCCTCTCACCTGGTTTTATTTCTTCTCGCCAATAAGAGCACTTCTGCTGGCAGATGACACCTCTGCTTATGATTTCAGGAAGGACAGCATCCTAGATCCTGTATCTGAGATTCCTACTTGGTCTGGATCGTCGAGGTCAGAGCACAGCAAACTGCAGGCTGTGGGCTAAATCCGGCCTGCTGCCTGACTTTGTAAATAAGTTCTAGAGGAACACAGCCATGCCCACTCCACATATTGTCTATGGCTGCTTTCACATCGCCAAGTTGAGTAGTTGAGTAGTTATGACAAAGGCCAAATGGCCCCCAAAGCCTCAAATGTTTACTATTCGGCCATTTACAGAAAACGTTTGCTGACTCCCGATCTACACGGTGGACTGAACACAGAACCAGCTCAGATTCTCTACCTGTCCCTGCATCTACAGCATTTTCAGTGGGACCTTGCAGCTCCTCTTCATTAAGAGGTAGAGTCTATTTCTCCAGCTCTTGAATCAGGGCTGGCCTTGGGACATGCAGTGGAAGTGACAGCATGCATGTACTGAGTCTAGACCCCAAAGGCGACGCGGCCTCTGCTTTCTTCCTTGGCCTTCTGCCATGAGCAGAAACCTAGGCTACATGCTGGAAGATGAGCGACCACAGGGAGTCAAGGTGGGTCATCTCAACTGAAGCCATCCTAGATCATCCAGGCTCACCAAGCACAGATTCATGAGTGAGCCCAGCCAAGAGCAGCTGGCTTTGACCCAATCAAACCACCCAGCTGACCTGCAGACCGTGAGAAAAATGAATGGTTATTGTTTTAAGCCACCAGGTGTTTCTGAAAGGGTTGTCATGTAGCAGCATCATAACAATGTTTAACAGGTATGATTTACGTGGGCTCCAAGGGAGAGAAGAAATGAAGATGGCTAGGTTAGTTGCAAGGGAGGACAACTAACTTAGTTGCAGCAACAGATAACACAGCTGGCAACAGAGACAGGATGGAATCGAACTTCACACTGGAGGTGACCATCCTGAAGAAAGAGCATCTCTCTTACACAACCATATTTACACAGGGACTTTGGAAGACACAAAGGGCACCTAGGTCTTTTATCCAATCCTTAAAAGCAAGAGAGGATCTACAGAGTATGAGGGTAGCTGTGGGCTTTTCATATTCAACAAGCTATCCTAGCTTGTTGAATGTTTTTAATCACGAAAGGGTGTTGAATTTTGTCAAATGTTTTTTCTGCATCTATTGAGATGATTATGTAATTTTTATTCTTCATTCTGTTAATGTAGTGTATCACATGGGTTTATTTTCAGATGTTGAACCATCATGGCACCTAGTGATAAATCCCATTTGGTCATGGTGTAAGATCCTTTTAATATGCTGTTGAATTCAGTTTGTAGTATTTTGTTGAGGATTTTTGCATCTATACTCATCAGGGATACTGGTCTCCAATTTTATTTTCTTGTAGTGTCTTTTTCTGGCTTTGGTATCAGGGTAATGCTGGCTTCGTAAAAGAGTCTGGAAGTGTTCCCTCTTCTTCAATTTCTTTTAGAAGAGTTTGAAAAGAAACTGAATTAATTCTTCTTTAAAAATTTGATAGAATTCACCAATGAAACCATCTGGTCCTGGGCTTTTCTATGTTGGGAGGCTTTTTTATCACAAAGTCCACCTCTTTACTAGTTACAGGTCTGTTCACATTTTCTATTCCTCATTATTCAGTCTCGGCAGGTTGTATAGTTCTAGGCATTTATCAGTTTTTTCTAGATTATCCAGTTTCCTGGCATATAACTCCTTATAGGAGTCTCTTATAATCCTTCTTATTTTTGTGGCATCAGTTGCAATGTCTCCTCCTTCATTGCCGATTTTATCTGAGTCTTCTCCTTTTTTTTCTTAGTCTAGCTAAAGCTTTGTCAATTTTGTTGATCTTTAACAAAAAGATGGGGCTATTTAACAAAAAATTGATGTTAACACCAACTCTTAGTCTCATTGATTTTTCAACTGCTTTTCTATTCTGTATTTCATTTATTTCCCCTAATCACTATTATGTCCTTCCTTCTGCTAACTTTGGGCTTAGTTTGTTCTTTTTTTGGTCATTGAGGTGTAAAGTCAGGTTGTTTATTTAGAATCTTCTTTTTAAATGTAGGTGTTTATCACTATAAACGTCCCTCTTAATACTGCTTTTGCTGCATCCCATAAGTTTTGGTATGCTGTGTTTTTGTTTTCATTTGTCTCAAGATATTTTCTAATTTTCCTTTTGGTTTCTTCTATGACCCACTGGTTGTTCAAGAGTGCGTTGTTTCATTTCCATATGTTTGTGAACTTTCCTATTTTCCTTCCACTGATTTATCGTTTCATTCCATTGTGATCAGAGAGCATAGCTGGTATAATTTCAATCTTCTTAAATTTGTTGAGACTTATTCTGTTGACATAACATGAGATCTATCCTGGAGAATGTTGTGTGTGCTTGAGAAGAATGTGTATTCTGCTACTGTTGGGTGGAACATTCGACAAATGTCTGTTAGGTCCACTTGATCTATACCACTGTTCAAGTCCTCTGTTTCTTCTGGCCATCTTGCTCTCTTGGTTGTCATTTGTATGGAATATCTTTTTCTATCCTTTCACTTTCAGCTTCTATTTGTCCTTAATTCTAAAGTGAGTCTCTTACAGCCTGCATAGAGTTGGATCTTGGTTTTTTTTTAATCCATTCAGCCACGTGAAGTCTTTTGATTAGGGAGTTTAATCCATTTACATTTAAAATAATTATTGATAAGAAAGATCTTACTACTGCCATTTTGTTCATTGTTTTCTGCCTGTCTTGTAGCTCTTTTGTTCCTCTTTTCCTTTCTTACTGTTTTCCTTTGTGTTTCATTTGATTTTTTTCTTTGGTAGGTACATGCTTTGATTCCTTTTCATTTTCTTTTGTGTATCTTCTATAAGTATTTTCTTGTGGTTACCATGGGGCTTACATAAAACATAGTGATAAAAATTTACTTTAAGTTGATAACAACTTACTTCAATCACATACAGAAACTCTACACTTTTACCTCTCCCCCCATACACATTTTATATTATTGATGTCATGAGTTACGTATTTTATATTGTGCACCTGTTAACATTTTTTATAGGTATAGTTCTTTTTTATACTTTATTTTTTTAACTTCTATACCAGAATTCACTGATTTACACACCTCCACTGCAGCATTACAGTATTCTGTATTTGTCCATATGATTACCAGCGAGTTTTAGACTTTCAAATGTTTTTGTGTTGCTGTTTAGCATCCTTTCATTCCACCTCAAAGGACTCCCTTTAGCATTTCCTAAGGCAAGTCTCGTGGTGACGAACTCCCTCAGCTTTTGTTTATCTGGGAGTCTTTATCTATCCTTGATTTTTTTAAGGACAGTTTTGCCAGATATAGAATTCCTGGTTAGCTGGGGTTTCTTTTTTTTTTTTTTCCCCAGCACTTTGAATATGTCATCCCACTCTCTTATGGCCTGCAAAGGTTCTGCTGAGAAATCCACTGACGGTCTTATGGGGGAGTCTTTGTATGACATGAGTGGATTTCTCTTGTTGCTTTCACAGTTCTATCTTTGACTCCTGACAGTTTGATTACAATGTGACTCAGTGTGGACTTCTTTCATTCATCTTTTACAGAATTTTTTTGGTTTCTTGGATCTGGATGTCCATTTTCCTTCCCAGATTTGGTAAGTTTTCTGTCATTATTTCTTTAAATAAGCTTTCTGCCCTTTTCTTTCTCTTCTTCTTCTTCTGAGACTCCCATATACATGTACTTTTTCACCTGATGGAGTCCCTTAAGTCCCTTAGGCTTTCTTCACTCTTTTTTTTTTTTTTTTTGGTCCTCTGATTGGATAATTTCCAATTACCTGCTTTTAAGGTCACTGATTCTTTCTTCTGTTCCATCAAGTCTGTTGTTGAACACCTCAAGTGAGGTTTTCTGTTCTACTATTATATTCTTCAGCTCCAAAATTTCTGTTTCTTTTTTATATTTTCTATCTCTTTGTTAAAATGCTCGTTTTATTCATGGATTGTTTTCCTGAGCTCGTTGAGCATCTTTATGACAGTTTACTTTGAATTCTTTATCAGGTAAATCATATACCTGTGTTTCTTTGGGATTGGTTTCTGGTTATTTATTTTGTTTATTTGGTTGAGTCGTGTTTGCCCATTCTTCATGTTCTTTCAACTTTGCTATTGGTATCTACACATGTGAAAAGAGAGCCACCTCTCCCAGTCTTTACAAACTAGTTTTGTATCGAGAAGGACCTTCACTAGTCAGCCCAACTAGAGAATCTGGAGGCCTCTCAAACCTTTTCTGCTGATGCATTTTCTCTGGACCTGTGCGTGTAAAGTACTAATTAAAGGAACTTGCCAGTTTATTTGTTCACGAGATCATAACCTCTTGCTCCCTCTGGTATCTGTCCTTGGCTCTGCAAGTTCTCTGGTTCTATAGCAGCAAGCCACCTCACTCTCCTGGGTTCTCAGTGGCAACCAGGCAGCTCCTTGTCCATACCTCTAATCAGACCAAAGAGAAATCAATTCCTCAGGCAGCCCTGCAAAAATCCAGAGAGCTGGATGCAAACTCCACCTCTCTTCCTGTCTCTTGCTCCAAATGAGGAATGAAGTTAAACAGAAACCAGTCCCCTCAGGCTGTCCTCAGAAAAGCCAGGACATTGGACGCACTCTTTACTCCTCTCCCTCATGAGTGAGAAGCCTCAAGTTGAGGGTCTTCTCCCAATCATGCAAATCCATGCCAGCTGCCACAAGCCACCCACCACTTTCACTGTTCTCAGCTACCCTCAGGCCTCCAACCTATGCTGGTTCCATCAGTGCTATAAGTGGGGAGGAAGGCGAGCCCTGAGGTAGGGCTCTGAAAGGTTGAGATGTTGGAGACACGTTCTACTCTCTCTTTCCCCAGGAGGAGAAACTGCAGGCAGTCTCTCTCACTGCTGAACTGTGCCATCTTGGAGGAGGGGCCGACACAGGTAAAGTGAAATCACTCCTCTTATCTGTTTCAAAGCAACTGTTTTTGGCTTTGTGCTCTTCTGGGGTCCTGCAACTTCCTGACCGGAATCTAGAATTCTCATAAAGGTCTCTATATCATTGTTATTGCTGTTTCTGTGAGGGAACAATAGCCGCAGCTTTCTATCTTACCATTTTGCTGATGTCACTCTGCCCCAAAGCATTATCAGAACTCCTAATTACATTGTGGCTGGAACATCTTCCCACTCCACCATGACCCTCTGCAGTGACGAAAAATGACTTACTTATATTTGCACTCCCATCACTGTCTCTGGCATGTGGTCAATCTTCACTGAAGTGTTTTGAGTTCCTTTAAGTGTGTGGTTATCTCTGAACCGCCGCGGTAACAAAGGCAAGGCCCCATTACAGAATTTTTTTAGGTTCCATCTACGCACCTACCAAAAATGTCTAAGTCCCAATTTTATCACACATAGGATAAACAGACTCAAAAATAAATCTGTGAGCAGATGAGACAGCCTAGAAAAAAAAAAGTACAAAGAGAATTAGCTTGTCAGTTTGACTCCTGCACAGCCTCATGAGTCCAGACCAGTCTCCTCTGCACTGGCATCCTCAGGATGATTTGGGGGACATCTGACCCTCAGAAAAGGATGGTAGGAGCCACCAAGAACACCCCCAAGCAGTCCCTGGCTCTGTGCCATGGCTTCCAGGAGCACTTCAGGTACAGAGAACAGAGAGCACCTTTCCTGAAAATTCTAGCCCACGCCTCATTCTGAGTTACTAAATCAGCATTGAAGTTAACAACAAAGTTTCTTTTAACAGTTTTTGGTTTGTCCATCCTCTTAAATCTGATTGGCTCTGCTTCCCGGGAAAAACCAGACTTCTGTGCTAAGGTCCAGGCCAACTTATGTCTGCCATGGGGTTCTACCCAAGCCTTAAACTCTCTGTGCCTCAATTTCCTTATCTGTAAAATGGGTACAGTAATAGTTCATATCCCTCCTGGACTCATCAGGCATCTTTTCCGACCACAATGCTATGAGATTAGAAATCAATCACAGGAAAAAAAAACTGCAAAAAACACAAACACGTGGAAGCTAAACACTATGCTGCTAAATGACCAAGCGATCACTGAAGAAATCAAAGAAGAAATTAAAAAATACACAAAAACAAACGACAATGAAAACACAAAAACTCAAAACCTATGGGACGCAGCAAAAGCAGTTCTAAAAGGGAAGTTTATAGCAATTTAATCTCACCTCAAGAAACAAGAAAAATCTCAAATAAACAATCTAAACTTAAACCTAAAGCAAGTAGAGAAAGAAGAACAACAACAACAAAAAAAACTCCAAAGTTAGTAAAAGGAAAGAAATCATAAAGATCAGAGAAGAAATAAATGAAATAGAAAAGAAGAACACATAGCAAAGATCAATAAAACTAAAAGTTGGTTCTTTGAGAAGATAAACAAAATTGATAAACCTTTAGCCAGACTCTAAGAAAAAAAGGGAGAGGATTTAAATCAATAAAATTACAAATGAAAAAGGAGAAATAACAACTGACACCGCAGAAATACAAAGGATCATAAGAGACTACTACAAGCAACTATATGCCAATAAAATGGCCAACCTGGAAAAATGGACAAATTCTTAGAAAGATACAACTTTCCAACACTGAACTAGGAAGAATTAGAAAATATAAACAGACCAATCACAAGTAATGAAATTGAAACTGTAATTAAAAATCTTCCAGCAAATAAAAGTCCAGGACCAGACGGCTTCACAAGCGAATTCTATCAAACATTTAGAGAACAGCCAACACCTATCCTTCTCAAACTCCCCCAAAAATATGCAGAGGGAAGAACACTCCCAAACTTGTTCTACGAGGCCACCATCACCCTGATACCAAGATCAAAGATATCACAAAAAAAGAAAATTACAGACCAACATCATTGATGACCGTAGACGCAAAAAAAAAACTCAACAAAAGCAAACAGAATCCAACAACACATTAAAGGATCATACACCATGATCAAGTGGGAGTTGTCCCAGGGAAGCAAGGATTCTTCAACATACGCAAATCAATCAATGTGATACAGCATATTAACAAACTGAAGAATAAAAAACGTGATCATCTCAACAGATGCAGAAAAAGCTTTTGACAAAATTCAACACCCATTTATGATAAAACTCTCCAGAAAGTGGGCATAGAGGGAACCTACCTCAACATAATAAGGCCATATATGACAAACCCACAGCAAACATCATTCTCAATGGTGAAACACTGAAAGCATTTCCTCGAAGATCAGGAACAAGACAAGGATGTCCACTCTCACCACTATTATTCAACATAGTTTTTGAAGTCCTAGCCATGGCAATCAGAGAAGAAAAAGAAATAAAAGGAATACAAATTGGAAAAGAAAAAGTAAAACTGTCACTGTTTGCAGATGACATGATACTATACAAAGAAAATCCTAAAGATGCCACCAGAAAACTACTAGAGCTAATCAATGAGTTTGGTAAAGTTGCAGGATACCAAATTAATGCACAGAAATCTCTTGCATTCCTATACACTAACAACAAAAGATCAGAAAGAGAAATCAAAGAAACAATCCCATTTACCATCACAACAAAAAGAATAAAATACCTAGGAATAAATGTACCTAAGAAGGGAAAAGACCTGTATTCAGAAAACTATAAAACACTGATGAAAGAAATCAAAGATGACACAAACACATGGAAAGATATACCATGTTCTTGGACTGCAAGAATCAACATTGTGAAAATGACTATACTACCCAAAGCAATCTACAGATCAATGCCATCCCTATCAAATTACCGATGGCATTTTTCACAGAAATAGAACAAATCATTTTACAATTTGTATGGAAACACAAAAGACCCCCAAATAGCCAAAGCAATCTTGAGAAACAAAAATGGAGCTGGAGGAATCAGGCTCCCTGACTTCAGACTATACTACAAAGCTACAGTCATCAAGACAGTATGGTACTGGCACAAACACAGAAATATAGATCAATGGTACAGGATAGAAAGCTCAGAGATAAACCCACACACCTCTGGTCAAAAAATCTATGACAAAGGAGGCAAGAATATACAATGGAAAAGAGGCAGTCTCTTCAATAAGTGGTGCTGGGAAAACTGGACAGCTACATGTAAAAGAATGAAATTAGAACACTCCCTAACACCATACACAAAAATAAACTCAAAATGCAGTAAAGACCTAAATGTAAGACCAGGCACTATAAAACTCTTAGAGGAAAACATAGGAAAAACACTCTTTGACATAAATCACAGCAAGGTCTTTTTGGACCCCCCTCCTAGAATAATGAAAATAAAAACAAAAATAAACAAATGGGACCTAACGAAACTTAAAAGCTTTTGCACAGCAAAGGAAACCATAAACAAGACCAAAAGAAAACCCTCAGAATGGGAAAAAATATTTGCAAATGAAGCAACCAACAACAGATTAATCTCCAAAATATACAAACAGCTCACGCAGCTCAATATCAAAAAAACAAACAACCCAATCAAAAAATG
Source organism: Tursiops truncatus (assembly GCF_011762595.2). Classification (NCBI taxonomy): domain Eukaryota; kingdom Metazoa; phylum Chordata; class Mammalia; order Artiodactyla; family Delphinidae; genus Tursiops; species Tursiops truncatus. Next base: position 2,694,106 of record NW_022983136.1, read on the forward strand.
GGCAGAAGACCTAAATAGACATTTCACCAAAGAAGACATACAGATGGCCAAGAGGTACCTGAAAAGATGCTCAACATCACTAATTATTAGAGAAATGGAGATCAAAACTACAATGAGGTATCACCTCACACCAGTCAGAACGCCGTCATCAAAACACCTACGGACAATAAATGCTGGAGAGGGTGTGGAGAAAAGGGAACCCTCTTGCACTTTTGGTGGGAGTGTAAATTGATACAGCCACTATGGAGAACAGTATGGAGGTTCCTTAAAAAAGTAAAAATAGGGGCTTCCCAGGTGGCGCCGTGGTTGAGAGTCCGCCTGCCGATGCAGAGGACACGGGTTCGTGCCCTGGTCCGGGAGGATCCCACATGCCGCGGAGTGGCTGGGCCCATGAGCCGTGGCCGCTGGGCCTGCGCTTCTGGAGCCTGTGCTCGGCAGCGGGTTGGGGCCACAGCAGTGAGAGGCCCATGTACTGCAAAAAAAAAAAAAAATGTGAAACTAGAACCACCATATGACCCAGCAACACCACTACTAGGCATATACCCAGAGAAAACCATAATTCAAAAAGAGACATGTACCCCAATGTTTATTGCAGCACTATTTACAATAGCCAGGACATGGAAGGAACCTAAGTGTCCACCGACAGATGAATGGATAAAGAAGATGTGGCACATATATATAATGGAATATTACTCAGCCATAAAAAGAAACAAAATTGAGTTACTTGTAGTGAGGTGGATGGACCTAGAGTCTGTCATACAGAGGGAAGTAAGTCAGAAAGAGAAATATAAATACCGTATGCTAACACATATATATGGAATCTAAAAAAAAAAAAAAAAAAGGTCAGGAGAACCTAGGGGCAAGACGGTAATAAAGATGCAGACCTACTAGAGAATGGACTTGAGGATATGGGGAGGGGGAAGGGTAAGCTGGGACAAAGTGAGAGAGCGGCATGGACATATATACACTACCAAATGTAAAACAGATAGCTAGTGGGAAGCAGCCGCATAGCATAAGGAGATCAGCTCGGTGGTTTGTGACCACCTAGAGGGGTGGGATAGGGAGGGTGGGAGGCAGACACAAGAGGGAGGAGATACGGGGATATATGTATACATATAGCTGATTCACTTTGTTATACAGCAGAAACTAACATACCATTGTAAAGCAATTATACTCCAATAAATATGTTAAAAAAAACAACAGATGAACGGATAAAGATGTGGCACATATATACAATGGGATATTACTCAGCCATAACAAAGAATGAAACTGGGTCATTTCTAGAGATGTGGATGGACCTAGAGCCTGTCATATAGAGTGGAGTAAGTCAAAAAGAGAAAAACAAATATCGTTGTGTTAATGCATACATGTGGAACCTAGAAAAATGGTACAGATGAACCTATTTGCAGGGCAGGAATAGAGACGCAGACATAGAGAATGGACATGGGGGGTGGAATGGGAGGGTGGGATGAATTGGGAGAATAGAATTGACATATATACACTACCACGTGTAAAACAGATAGCTAGTGGGAACCTGCTGTGCAGCACAGGGACCTCAGCTCAGTGCTCTGTGATGAACTAGATGGGCGAGATTGCGGGGGTGGGGGGGGCGGGGAGGGAGGTCCAACAGGGAGGGGATATATGTATACGTATAGCTGATTCACTTTGTTGTACAGCAGAAACTAACACAACATTGGAAAGCAACTACACTCCAATAAAATAATAATAATAATGTTTAAAAAAAAAAAACCCTTAAGTATTTCATGAAAACACATTTTCCTTACCACCCTGCATGTTCCCTCATTCCCAAAGTTTATCTAATCAGTCCTTTGATGTCTGTAGCTCACAGAAGGGACCTGATGGATTCCAGTTCTGCTCAGGGAGATTAAGCAAGTCAAACTGAACGTTTGGGGGACCTGCTGCGATTTCTGTTCACCAAGAACTCGTGAGGCCATTAAAACACGAATCCATGCCTGGCATTTTAAATATCTTCTCCTGAAAACTCCTCAAAGTGTTTACATTTATTAGAGACTATTTTCTTTCAAATGAAATACATCTACTCAAAATGAAAAGACCACTAACCGAGAAATTTGCGTGAATCCCATCTGGCTGTGTGACCTCTGCTGACCCCCGCTGACCCTCACCGCCCTCCTCTCAAAAACTACAGTCCTGGGCTGGACTGTTTCTCAGGTGCTTTCCACCCAGAGCAGATGTCACAGAGACTGAATCTTAGTACCCGCCCCTTCCACACGCTCTGGGACAAGCAAAGAATCTTTATTCATCAAAACTTTTTGTCTCTGCACAAATACTGGTTAAGCCTAGGGAACTTTCCAGAAATTTCAGAGCTGTCTTCACTGACAACTGTTTCTATCAGTCATTACAGAGCAGAAAATCATTTGAAAAAAGAACATAATCTTCACTGTTGGCAAAATTGAGATCATCTGAGTGATAATCTCACATCCTCAAAAGCTATAGAGATATCTGTGAGCATTATTGCCCTTAACAGTTAGAAATGGGAACCCAAAAGTGCAACTCAGAAAAGATTATTAAAAACATAGAAAAAGCAAGCCCCAGGTAAGCAGGGGGATCTTGTAACCAGCAAGAAGCCAAGAGTCCACGCTCCTGTCCTTGATGGAAATGCATGTGCACCAGTAGCTGCTAGGAAGATGCTTGCTCCTCTCCAATCAAGCCAGAGGGAAATAGAGACCAGGGACGCCGGACTGGCCTGGGCATAATCACAGGGCAAGTCCAGGAAGTGAGTTATCTACAATCTTCCAACTTGCCCTGTTTTTCGTGCAACTGCTATTTTAGTAAACAGAAGTAGCAAATCTAACGTCCTCATTTTACTTATGTTCTGGAAACTGCTCTGCATTACTCATCTGGCCTGGATCTGGGGGCAGGTCTGGATTACCTGGTGGAAAAGTCAGGCCTTCCCCCTGTCAACCTTCGAGTCACCTGTGCTTGGAAGGGCAGCACGAAAGAGCAGGCGAGGTGGCTGTCATCTTGGGACCTTCTCCTTCTGGCTACAGAGGTGCACTATCTAATTCTAGAAGTTTTCATCCTCTACAAGTAACCCCATGCCCACAGCAGTCCCTCTCCTGGCCCAGCCCCTCGTAACCACTCATCTGCTTTCCTTCTCTGCAGATTTGCCTCTTCTGGACACGTCACAGAAATGGCATCATATCATATGCGGCCTTTTGTGTCTGGCCTCTTTCTGTTATTATAATGTTTTCAAGGTTTGCCCATGTTGGAGCATCAGTGCTTCACTCCTTTTTATGGGTGAATAATACTCCGTTGTATTTGATATACACATGTTGTGTTTGTCTACTCATCAGCTGATGGACATCTGGGCTGTTTCCACTTTGGGGCTATGGTGACTAATGCTGCTATGGTCATTCCAGTCTTCACGTAGACATGTATTTTCAGTTCTCCTGGGTAGACACCTAGGAACAGAATTACTGGGTCATATGGTAACTCTACATTTAACCTTTTGAGGAGCTGTCAGACTGAAATCACTTTTCTTAAGTAAGCTTTTCATTGAAATAAACATCTATCCATAAAAAGGCAAAAGTCCTAAGTGTACACCTCCTCAAATTTTCACAAAGTGAGCTCACGCACATAACCAGCTCCCAGATCAAGGACAGAACGTGACCAGCGCCCAGAAGCTCCCTCACGGCCCCTTCCAGGCCCCTACCCCACCTGTAAAGGTAATCACTATCCTCACACCACAGATGAATTTTGCCCGTTTTTGAACTTTATATAAACGGGATATTTTGTTTCCAGCTTCTTCTGTTCTACACTGTGTTGTAAGATCTACCCATGGTGTTGAGTTTATCTAACTATCGTTCATTCATTCTCTATGCTCTACAACAGTGAACTTTTTCTATTAAGGGCCAGAGAGTAAATATCTGTAGCTTCGTGGGCCATGTGGCCTCTGTCGGGACTACTCAACTCTGCCACTGTCACGTAAAAGCAGCCAGAGACAATACACAAATTAATGGCTGGGGCTATGTGGCAATGAAACTCGACTTATCGACAATGAAGTCTGAATTTCATATAATCTTCACCTGTCACCAAGTTCCTTCAGTTTCTTTGCATCATTAAAAAATATAAAAATCAATTCTTAGCTCATTTTGGCTCAGGCAGTGAGCTGGATTTGGCCCACGGGATGACGTTCTTTGCCGCTTCCTGTCCTATAGTATTCAATGGTGCAAACAGACCACAGTGAGTTTATCCATTCTACTGTGGATGGACATTTGGCTGGTTTCCCACTTGGAACCATGACACTACTAGCTAATCCCCAGATGACTTGGGCAGATGGAACGAAAAGTCATCACCCAGATTAAAATATTAAAAGTCTCGGAATTCCCCGGCGGTCTAGCGGTTAGGACTCTGCGCTTTCACTGCCAAGGGCCCGGGCTCGATCCCTGGTCGGGGAGATAAGATCTTGCAGGCTGCACAGTGCGGCCAAAAAAAAAAAAAAAAAAAAAAGTCGAAAGTCTCCAATCAGCAAGGAAGGCTGGTCACCCCAAGGGTGAGTTCCAGCAGGTTCCTCTGGCAGTGTGGGCATGGGAGAAACTGCCACCAAAACCTCATCCCGGCCCCGTGAGCCTTTCCAGCAAGCTGGCCTTGCCGTTTGTCTCCTCCCTGTGCCCTCGCAGTAACTCAACTGCCATTCGGGGCTTGGCAAATGTTTCCTACAAAGGGCCAGATGAGAAATATTTTCAGCTCAGGGGCCATGCAGCCTCGGTTACAATTCGTCTACTCAGCCCTTCAGTCATTGAAACACAGAGCAGCCCAGACAGAGCAGAAAGAAGACATGTGCCTGTGTGCCCTGACGCGCGACCTACAGAAAGAGGCCGCACTCGGGGGCTGCTGGGCGCTACTTGACACAAGCAGTCACGGGGCATCTGCCACCTGCCAGGCCCTTGTCCACAGTGCCAGAGCCACTGGCAAGCCTTCAAGCCTCACCTACCAACAGAAGCAGCAAAGCAAGCATCACCAATCACTGGGAATGTACAAAGATGAAGAGGCGGGCTTCCCTGGTGGCGCAGTGGTTGAGAGACTGCCTGCCGATGCAGGGGATACGGGTTCGTGCCCCGGTCCGGGAGGATCCCACATGCCGCGGAGCGGCTGGGCCCGTGAGCCATGGCCGCTGGGCCTGTGCGTCCGGAGCCTGTGCTCCGCAACGGGAGAGCGCGCAACAGTGAGAGGCCCGCGTACAGCAAAAAAAAAAAAAAAAAAAAAAGATGAAGAGGTATGGCTGTCCTGCACAGGATTCTGGAAAGGAAGGATGGGACCCTGCAAATGCAAGCACAGGACCTCCCGAGCGACGTTTCAACCTGGAAGCTGCAAGGGAATAAAAGGTAGTTCTTAACACGCACACATACACATCAAGGTTTCTAGAATATCCTACCATCAGAAAAGTTTCTCCAGCAAGTTAGGTATCCTAATGCTTCAAGACACCAGATGCCCCTGGCTTGTGAATACAAATATGGTCATAGCATCACTTTGACAAAGTGGTCAAGGCCATCAGGGCTAGAGATCACACGTACTCACAAGAGACCGTGAAAGGAGTAGGACACAAGGAGGAGAGGATCCCAGAACACTGAGTTCAGAGCCAGGCCTTAGATGACAACTAAAAACAAAATATATGGAAAAAAGCTTCATGTCTTACAGATTTTCCAGAAGCTCCAACAACCAATCACAAGTCACTTTTCTTGCAACCTGCATGGATTACAGCAGGCACTAAACTCAGGGCTGACGTCTGCTGGCCGCCAGCTCTTTGGTGCTGGCCGCTCCTCTGAAGGCCACCAGCCTGGGCTCCCTGGGGCTCAGAGGGGGTGTCACTGCACCACGGGGCCACCAGAGGGTGCTGTGTGAGCAGCCCTGCTGCCTGGGGCAGCTGAGTCCACTGGGCGGGGCCTGCCTCCTCTCCATCTGCTCCAACCAGTACCCTGCCCTGCCTCACCTGCCATCCTTCCCTCAGCCTCCTTTAGCCCCAGCTCCTGCCTCAGGTCACAGGAACTCCTGTCTCCACAGCCCATGGCTTCTGCTCTGTGCCCTGAGCAACTCAAGGCCAATTCCCGCTCCGACCCGTGGCCACTCCTCTGTCACCTTCAGTGGCTTCTCGGCTTCTACACACCCTCTGACTCCAGTGCTTCCCAAGGTGTGCTTGCAGTGGGTGTGTCTCACACAGCCTGCTGACCGAAGAGTCGAGTCGCGTCAGAATCCACACTGTGTGATTCCATCTACGTGGCATCCTATAAATTATACGTTAGGTGGTGACATGAGACTTCGTGCTCGATCCATTAAGCCATACAGTCAGGTGTTATGCACTTTGGGGCGTGTTTGCTATACTTTGCAATTTGAAGAAGTGTTTGAAAATGTGGGCTGCCCATCAGGAAATGCAGCTTCTTAGGCACGATTCTCATTTGTGGCTTTTGCCCAGCACGCATCTGTTCCTTCTTCCGGCGATAGCAGTGTCATTTTTCTTTGGAGCACAATCCCTTCCCCACTCTCCACGGTCCTGGAGGTTTGGGTAGAAGGGGACTCTGGAGGGAAGAAAAGCTCCAGTTCGATGGGCAGGGACTTCGGGGCTGCCTAAAAACGCTCGCTTTCTTTTGAGATGCGGAAGTGTTTGGAGAAGAAGAGGATGCTCTGAAAGAGCCCTCTGACAGGCCCGTGGAGGGAGGCCTGGAGGAAGAAGCTGAAGGGGGCATGGGGGCTTAGGACACCTGGGCCCTGCAGGCCAATGTGGGTGCCTCCAGCCCCGCCGAGCCTGGGCTGCTCACCTGTAAAAGGGCTGAGCGCCCTCCAAGGTGGCCTGGAAACAGGCAGAGAAACGCCGGCACCTGGCATTCGCTAGACGAGCTGGTTACTGACTAGATGGTAGTGCAGCCGAGCATTTACCTGCGCACAGGAGTGCAAGGGCAGGCCATTCTCGCCCCCCCCCAGAATTATCCCCCCCCTCCATTTGGTACCAAAGCTTCCCCTCCCCACCGTGGGCACGTGACCCAGGCTGGCCAATGACAGTCGCCAACCGCCAGGCACAGCGACTGGCTGTGGGGCGAGCAGAAGACCCATGCAGTGCCACATGCGGACGACAGAGAAAAGGAGGACCCTCTTTCCAGGGGAGTGGCTACCCTGGGAGCCACCACCTCTACGGCGGGTCTACAGCGGGGGGATGAGACTGGGCGACACAGACCAACGATGGACGGACCAGTGGCTCCCAACAGGCAATTCTGCCCCCAGGGGTCACTGGGCACATTTTGTCACCTCAGACAGGGGTGCTGCTGGTATCTAGTGGGTGGAGGCCAGGGATACTGCTCAGCACCCTACAGTGACCAGGTCGGCCCCAAGTGCCGACAGCACTGAGGTGGAGAAATTCTGCCTTAATTCAAAACTGGACCAAACGAGCCTTTTGGGCACTTCCCTGCAGGGGTTATATTTGGGGGCCCCAGAGTCAACTGGTGACCTTTGAACCATGTGGATTCACAGGTCATTTCTCCCCAAAGTGGCCTTCCAGGGCCAACTGTGTCCCTAAGCAGCCACTTGGCAGTGCCTGGAGACATTCTCGGAATGTCACAATTGCGGGGGAGGTCGGGGAGTGGCATCAAGTGGGTACAGGCCAGGGATGCTGATAAACATCCTAAATGCGCAGGACGGCCGAACAGCAAAGAACGGCCCGCGCCAATGTCAACAGCGACACCCGAGAAACTGAATAAGTAAAGGCCTTCCAGTTCCTGAGGCCGGGTTCCCTGGCTCCTGCCAACGCCACCAGTTCTCCCCGCCGTGACAGCGAGAGCTGCGCCCCTCCCACCAGTTCTCCCCGCCCTGGCAGGCAAAGCGGCGCCCCTCCCACCAGTTCTCACGGCCCCGACGGCCAGAGCGGCGCCCCTCCCACCAGTTCTCCCCGCCCTGACAGCCAGAGCGGCGCCCCTCCTACCAGTTCTTCCGGCCCTGACAGGCAGAGCGGCGCCCCTCCTACCAGTTCTCCCCGCCCTGGCAGGCAAAGCGGCGCCCCTCCCACCAGTCCTCCCCACCCTGACGGCCAGAGCGGCGCCCCTCCCACCAGTTCTCCCCGCACTGACAGCCAGAGCGGCGCCCCTCCTACCAGTTCTTCCGGCCCTGACGGCCAGAGCGGCGCCCCTCCCACCAGTTCTCCCCGCCCTGACAGCCAGAGCGGCGCCCCTCCTACCAGTTCTTCCGGCCCTGACAGGCAGAGCGGCGCCCCTCCTACCAGTTCTCCCCGCCCTGGCAGGCAAAGCGGCGCCCCTCCCACCAGTCCTCCCCGCCCTGACGGCCAGAGCGGCGCCCCTCCCACCAGTTCTCCCCGCTCTGACAGCGAGAGCAGCGCCTCTCCTACCTTCCCCCACATTTGGAGCACTGGACAGCTGGCTAAAATGCGGATTCTGATCCAGCATGGCCAGGGTAGGGCCTGAGACTCTGCATTTCTCACAAGCTATTGCTGCCAGTCTGCGGACCACACTCTGACTATAGAAAAGGGACCGGGCTGAAGTCAGAAACCTAGGGAGGAGGGAGGGGTGAATTGGGAGATCGGCGCTGACATATACACACACTACTAGATATAAAGCAGACAGCTAGTTAAGAACCTGCTGTACAGCACAGGGAACTCTACTCAGTGCTCTCTAATAGCCTATATGGGAAAAGAATCTCAAAAGAAGAAACGCGGGGAGCCAGGCGGGACTGGGGGCCAGAGACAGAATCACGGACCAAGCAGATTAAGAAGCCGTGGTCAGGGGCTTCCCTGGGGGCTCAGTGGTTGAGAATCTGCCTGCCAATGCAAGGGACACAGGTTCGAGCCCTGGTCCGGGAAAAACCCACATGCCACGAGGCAACTAAGCCCGTATGCCACAACTACTGAGTCTGCGCTCTAGAGCCCGCGAGCCACAACTACTGAGCCCACGTGCCACAACTACTGAAGTCCGTGCACCTAGAGCCCATGCTCCGCAACAAGAGAAGCCATCACAATGAGATGCCTGTGAACCGCAACGAAGAGTAGCCCCCGCTCGCCACAAGTGGAGAAAGCCGGCGTGCAGCAATGAAGACCCAACGCAGCCTAATTAATTAATTAATTAATTTAAAAAAGAAGCCATGGTCAGAGGCAGGCAGGAGGGCAGGTGTCTTGGTGGCTGAGAAAGGAGAGTTCTGTGGAGGTGCAGTGAGCAGGTCCCAGGCCTGTCCCAGCCCTGGCTGCACAGCCCAATCACCTGGGGCCTTTCACAAAGGCCCCCAACCCCAGGTCCAGCCCGGAGTAGTTAAAGCCGGGTCTGGGGGGCCCAGTCATCAGCATTTCTAAAGCTCCCCAGGTGCTTCCAAAGTGCAGCCTCTCAGTTGAGAGCCTGAATCAGGCTGGGATGAGCCCATGAATCCCCTGGGGTCTTATTAAAATGCAGATTGTGATACTGGAGGGGGGACTGGGGAAGAGGGCAGTCTTGGAGCTCCTGCTTTTGAAGAGTGTCACACCTCTACTCGAGGCCTGCATTACCACGATCATCATCATGAACTTGTGATCCAGTGTAAACCCTTTCCCCCCAGCCCCTCCTCCTAGGGCAGCCAGGCCAGCTCCCCATCCACTCAGTTCTCTGACTGGGGCGGGGGGGGGGGTGAATCAGGACCTTAAAATGAATGAGGGGACGCGGGCCTGCCTTTGTTCATGCCCTGGATCTCTGTGCACACAACCCCATGACACGCTTCAAAAATGCAATCCAATACAAATTCACAGCTAACTTCAAATTACACAGCAGACACGGGTCTCCCAATGTGCTCGTGTGGATAAAGAAAAAAAATTATTTTGCCATGCATGTTTGAGGCTATAGCAAACATTTGTTAAACATACAAGTATCTTCTGCCCCCACAATGCTCGCTCACTCACACACACACACACACACACACACACACACACACACACACACACTAAGGGACTTATGGGACTCCATCAAGTGAACAAATATATGCATATGAGAGGCTCAGAAGAAGAGAAACAAACAGGCAGACACAGGGAGGAGGTGCCCATCCATGGCTCTCCTGGTGCCTCCTACCCAGCATTCCTGCCACAGCCCAAGGAAGTTAGAGGGAAGCCTTGACCTTGGTCGTTTCAGCCACAGTTGTAATACTGCCGCATGCCTACACGCATGTGAACTGCCCTGGACACACGGCTCTGTCGTCCCCACCCAATTTCTAGAATAACTACTGTACCTGATGCTCCCAGTGCCCCACCCATATCCCTCAAGACCTTCCAGTGAGCTCCAGCTGATTCCCAGCTGTATGTGTGTGCCTGAGGTCACTGCCTCCGGCCCCGTGGAAGGTGGCTCTGCTGGCGTGGCACGCCTGAAGAGCATTACTGGGAGCAGGTATTAACCGATGTCTCGAGAACTGGTGCATAAATACTCCCACTGCCTCGCCCCCTGAATGGGGTCATTTCAAGGCATGTGTTTCATACCTGTGCAGAAAAGACTTAGCACTGCAGGCCAGAGACTGCTCTCTTCAGGAAGGCCTGCTGGCAAGGCTGGCCCTCGGCTGGCACCTGGGAACGTGGATTTCGGGAGGGTTGACACCATCCCCAGAACTGATAAGAATGGCTCGCGGTACCTAAACTGGCTGTCCAAATACTGTGACTGATACTGAACCCCTGCTCTCCTTCTGGGAGTCTGGAATTTTGATACAAGCTGGACAGAGAGTGCCTACAGGACCCGCCCCCCAACAGAAATGTGGGCACTGAGACTAACAGGCTTCCTGGGTAGAGAGCACTTCACCCGTGTTGCCTCAGCTCACTGTGGGAAAAGGAAGCGCATCCCTGTGGGACTCCACGGGAAGAGGACTCTGGCAGCCAGAGCCTGGTTTCCTCCAGGCTTTGCCCCATCGCCTTTTCCCTTTGCTGATTTTGCTTTATATCCTTCCATCAGAGGAAGTCACAGCAGCGAAGACAACTATACACCGAGTCCCCTAGGTCCTCCTAGTGAACCCACAGGTGACTTGGGGAGCTCGTGACACTGCAAGCATCATTTCCTAGAGTTTCCAAAGCATGCAGTTGAGCTCCGGCTGCCCACATGGTGAGCTGCATTAACAGCCCAGGCTCTAACGGGTGCCTTCTTCTCCCAGTCGCCCCTCCCAGGGTCCCTGCAGCACCCAAGAAACGCCCTGCACCAGAATCCTCGTCTCAGGCTCCGCTTCTGAGAGAACCCAAATGAAGGCAGCATCGCAGGCCATTTTCTCTTTCTTCAACCAGGGATGCCTTTGCCTGCGTAAATCCCTGAGTGATGTTTATGGCCCTGTACAAATGGGCAAAATCTTCGTGACCTAGGGCTAGGCAGAGTTTTTAGGGATGACACCAAAGCACGACCCTTAAAAGAAACCAAATGGGTAAGTTGTACTAATGGGCAAAGTAAAACCTGCCATCCATGTAAGAACGCAGGAAAACTCCCTGATACACTTTATTGATTGCAACAGGTGACCTGGCAAATCGTGAGGGCTGGGTCCCCGTCCCGCCCGCAGACATTCAGCTTCAGCAGCTCTGGGGCACGGTCTGAGAATCTGCCTTTCTTACAAGCTCCCAGGAAGGCTGCTGCTGCTGCTGGCCCGCAGACCGGGCTTTAACAACCAGGGGCCCTTATAACCCTTCATTCCGCTCCTGTTCCCCACTCCATTTCCTTCCCTGCATCCTTCCCGTCGTGTTTTAATTACTACTATTTTGATTACCGATCTTACTTATAAACTGGAATCATTGTTTCAAAGCTTGCTGCCTCTGAGCTCCTGAGGGCAGAGGCCTGCGTTACTCACCCCCATCCACCATCTGCACCTTTGAGGCAGTGTTTGCTGAGCCTGCTGTACAGTTACAATATCCGTTAACCCTAAAAAGCTTCACCCACCGCATACACGATCTCTCCTCTACAAGGAGCGTTATTAAAACTACATCCATCTAGACCCAGAGATGATCACACTCAGTGAAGTAAGTCAGACAGACAAATACCATATGACATCACCTATATGTGGAATCTTAAAAAATGATACACGTGAACTTCCTTACAAAACAGAAATAGACCCACAGACTCAGAACACAAACTTACGGCTCCCAAAGGGGAAAGGGGGAGGGAGGGATAAATTCAGAGTTTGGGATTAAAATATGAAATAGATAACCCACGAGGACCTACTGTACAGCACAGGGAACTCTACTCAATATCTTATAATAACCTGTAATGGAAGAGAATGTAAAAAAAAGAATACATATATTTACATATATACGTGTAACTGAATCACTCTGCTGTACACCTGAAACTAACACAACATTGTAAATCAACCACATTTAAATAAACATTTTTTTAAAAAAACAAACAATATTATATCCATCTAGAGATAGAAAACTCTATCAAGAAGTCAGCTCAATCCTTGGGACATCACTGCACAGGCACACTCAAAAATAAATACAAGCAAGATAGCTTACCTGTGAGTATACACAGGACAAAAAGAATACGAAAACCATACTCAAGTCACTAGACGTGAAAATGAGAGGTTGGGACACGTCTCTTTGATTGCATCGCCTTTCACATGCACCATGGTCTGCAGTTTTATCCTCTGTAGCAATGCAAGTGCGCCTGTGAACTACTTTCTTTCTCTTTTAAAATACCTAACTAGAAAAACTGATCTCCCACTGAAATAATTCATGTCCAAAGTCTAAACCCTCTGACGGAGCAAGGGCACTGGGATTGGCAAACCCACCATGACATGGGCTCCAAGCTGCATTACAGGCCGGAGCACATTTCACTGGTGCAGGGAGAAAAGGGGAGATGCTCCCAAAGAAAGCGGCATCCCAGATTTGCAATGCTGGGTGCTTGAAGTGACAGCAGACATCCAGACCCCACTGGCATTTGCGGGCTAGTGGAGACTGAAGTCTCCAGGCTATGAAGATCCACAGGGAAGTAGACATTTTCCTGAAATATACACAGTTGTCCATTTACTTAAATCAGTACACTGGAGCTCATCATCAATATGCCCTAACTTAACACTCAATAACCTAAACTGTGCATGGAGCTCCTCTCCTCCCCAGGTGTATTATCTAGAATGCTACATAACAAACCACCTCAGAACTCAGCAGCTTAAAATCATACACATATAATCTTACACAGTATCTATGGGTTGGGGATTCACGAGCAGCTTGGCTGGGTCTTTCTGGTTCGAGGTCTCTCTGGAGGTTGTTGCCCAGGGCCGCAGGCATCTGAAGGCAAGGCAGTGCTGGCTGTTGGCGCGAGGGCTCAGTTCCACTGCACCCTGCGCCTCCACGGGACTGCTTGAGCGTCCTCGGGACATGGCAGTCAGCTTCCTCTAGAACAAGTGCTCCACGGGTGCCGAGGACCAGCCCCAGCTGAACAGGATTCACCCAAAGGGGAAGACGGAGTCGGCGTGGACAGAACTCAAGACACCTCTTCTTGGATGCAAGGATCTGACAAATTTATTTTCAAGATTCCAAAAGCTTTTATACTATAAAGTGATCTCATTTTCAAATTCAACATCCTTATTCCCACGCCAAAAACTCCCCCACATAGGCCACAAAACAAAGGTAATTTACATCAGCAGATTGATCAAAACAAGTTAGGTAATTTTCCCATCGCCCAGAGTCTCTTTCATCTCCTGTGGTTAGGTACATGTTGGTCACATCTACGTCAGGAACTCTGTTCTTCTCAGGAGATTAAAGTGTTCTTGTACTTGTACATTCTGCTTGATCAAGCCATAAACTTAAACATATAATTCTATTAGTGATTAACAATATTCAAATAACATTTCATCTACAAATTTCCCAACCCTACCATAATAATCAAAACAATACACATTATTTTTATGCTTCTAAAAAACTATGGGAGCGGGCATTGTACCATAAACTCATTGATTAAACTCACTGTTGCATAAAAACTCGCCACCATACCCAGGTATTTTCCAACATGTTTATAACTTCACTGGGAGGCCATGACTCTTACAATTTTTCTTTTAAAATCAAAAAGCTACTGCAGAAATATTCCCACCATTGTATTTCCCCAACAAATATAATCATTAAAGGAGCCGAAGTAGTTACAATTCTCCTCTTGATTTTTACCCTAACTTGGGGTTTTTCTTAAACCCCTGCATTAAAACTATACATTTTTCCCAACACCAATAGCAATCCTATAAAAATCACCTTAGGCAAAGGCAGGGGAAGACAAGGGGAACCACACAGAGGAAAGCTTTGCTTCCACACAGAGAAAAGCTGTGGTTCACGGAGGAAATGGGAAACAAAGCCCTGCTGCGGCGGAAGAGCAGTTGCCATTGGCCAGGTCTCTGGTCTACTACCTGGGTTCCCATCTGAGCTGGGCGTGGGAAGCGAAGCAGCCATGGGGACAAGAGACCTCTCTCAAAAGGGGTGAGGGTTCAGGCTCCTGCAAAGTTGGGGGGGTGAGGGTCTATGCCCCACCTCTGTTGGCCCCCAAGTTCTCTCCTGATGGCCCCTCTGCGACTGTGCCTGTCTTAGGTTGTTCCTTCCCTGAGGAATCTTACCCGTCTCTGGCTAACCAGCCATCCTCCGGGGCCAAGCAGGGAGATGTGAGGTGTGCGAGTGAGCGAGGTGCAGCGCCCCCAGAGAAGGTCAGTTCTCTGTCACCTTGGTAGCCTATGCCCCCGTGGCCTCCACGCCCAGCACCTGCCCTGGGATTCCCTCGCCAACTGGCGGGGCCCCGGCTCTGATCACATGTCTTCGGGAACCCAGGTTTCTCCTCCAGAGAGGGCCCAGCTTACAGCACTGGGCAAGAGAGACCAATTACACGGCACCAGCCACCAGGAGGCCTCAACCTCAGTGTGGGCAGGAAAGCCCAGGCACCAGCCCTGGGCAAGGAGAAGAGAGCGCCTCTTGGCAAAAGGGCAAGAGGGGCCGTTGCAGGACAGAGGAAGGAAGAACTTTCATCAGCAGGAAGTCCCAGGGAGGAAGGGCTTTCTCTGCCCAGGGATACCAGGCTCTTGGCTCAAAGCAACTCCATGTATGGGGCATGATATAAAGATATGCCCCCTGGCCACAGTAAAAAAGGGAGCTGCTCTTCATGGAACAACAGGGTAGGGGGAATGTAAAAAACCCTGTGTTCAGGAAGCTTTGCAAACGAGAACTTTGCTTTTCCATATTTATACCTGACAGCACCAGCTTTGCTGACACTAAGGGTCTCGTCCGTGCTGAGACTCAAAGGCACTTCCTATGTGGCTCCCGGCATCTCCCCCTTTTTTATTTTTTAAAAAAGCAGTATGCAATTCCACTTTGGTTTTATATACACTCTGGAGGGCAGCTTGAATTAATCGGATAATAACTGAAAAAGAAATAAGGAGCAAAATTATAACCACTCCGGCAGCCCCATAATTTATTAAAATATGCATAAAGGAATTACCCTTAAAATAACTTTGTAAATTTGTAAAAAATTTTGCAGCAGCCTTAGAGGGATTTATATCATATTGAGAGGCTGCAATATCATGAATTTGTTTATGTAAATGTTCCAAATCAATTCCTACATCACTAGAATTCCATATATTTAAAATGTGCATTTGAATTTTTTCCCAGGAGTATTCAGAATAATTTACTTTTAAGGGAGTAACACATATCCAAGAATATTTTTTATGGCATGTTAAAGATAGGCGAATTTTTAAAGCAGTAAGTTCTTGACCAATATGTAAAACTGCTTCTTCAAGGGCATCAACTTTAGCTTCTAACTTTCTATCTATTGCTTCCTGAATTGCTAAGGCTAAGGATATATTTTTAGACAAATCATTAACATATTGAGCAGTTTGTACTTCCTTAACTAATGTATACGTTGCTAAGGAAAAAGAACTTACAATCCCTATTAAAGCAGATATTCCTAAAATTAAAGTAGCAACAAATCTTTTAGGCCTCATTAATTCACTGACCCTTTTAATAACTTCTACACCTTTATCACTATACCAAGATTCTTCTAAAATAACTGGTAACATAATATAAGCAGGTTTTTTCAACAACATAATAATTTGAACTTTCATATTGGGTATTATACAGGTGGTCAACATACATTCTGTACATAACACATGAAATCTATGATATTTTCGTACAATCTGCAAATTATCAGACTCATTAGTTAACAATAAAACATATGGAGACATAACACAAGTTTGTACATAATATACATTTTCCTTAGCATTTGGTCTCTTCAATGTCACATTTCCTACAGCTAATAATAATCTCCATAATTGAGGTTATATATAAACATTATTTTTATGATTAAAGGTATACATAGGTGCTATCCAACCAAAACTATTCCATCTATTAATTCTTAAAGGAGAAGGAATTAAAGAGTCCTTCCAGTTATATCGTATTACATGTTGTAAATACTGTCTATAATCACTATCAGGCTTATCCATACTCCAATCAGAAACATAATATTTGCTCCCAGGAATAACAATTTTTGCTTCCGTATTATGCATGCAATAGACCCAAGATGGAAACCCAACATTAATATCTATTCCTCTCCATTCATCTATTGCTTTATCTGGTTTAATATCACAATCAGGATATTTAGATGGATGGATCTTCGATTCTCCTCTAATACCTGAATCTACAAACTTTCCTATTAAAGACCATAAATGTCTGGTGGTTTTATCTCTGCCTGAAGGCTCCTTAGGAGAATCTGTTAATAAGCCAATATCACTTACTGGCAAACATCCATTTTTTTTCTTTATCTAAGCTATATTTCTTTACATAAAAACAAATTGGTGGAAGATTAGTTTGTCCTTTAAACGTATAATTTCTATTTATTACAAATTGCCCATAATTTTGCATTCCCTTTATACCATCTGTCAATTCTGATAAAGATGAAGACACTTAACAGCAGAATCCTTCCAAGTAACAGCATGTAATATAGGCGGATCAGGAAAATAAGCCCAATAGGTTGTATTAGCACTTACCTAAACTGAAAGCAAGGTCAAAAGAGCCATAAAAAATTACAGGTAGTGAGCGGTAAACCTTGAGTATTTACCATAGCCTCAGCATTATTACACAGCCTTTTAATAGCCCCCCAGGTGACTTCGGGAGCATCTAAGGTGGACGCAGCATATCGGCGCTTGCTTCCTCTCTGACTTTCTTTATTAAATGATAAAGCTTTAGACCCTAAAGACAGAGAGGAAGTTTGAACTTCCTCATTACATTTTGATTCAAGAGAAAGCTGCTGAAGCGGGGGAATCAGTTGTTTCACAGGCTTTACGTCTGGTTTCACTTTCTTTAACGCTTGATTTAATATTTTGTTCGTCAGCAGAATTTCCTGTTATTCGCTGCGTTAAGTTCCCCGCCACGGGATGTCTCACTAGACGATCTGGTATCCAAACAGGTGAATCAAAATTTTGAGGAAACACACAAGCATATCCTCTACCACTTGTTAATAAAACATCTGGTCCATTCCATTTACCTGTTAAAACATCTTTCCAAAATACCATAGGTCTTTTTAAACCTTCTTTTCTTTCCCAATGTACCATCATGGGGGTTTTCCCAATGCTATTCATATTTAAATAATTTAACACAAACATAGCATGATTCAATCTTTGATGAGGAGAGAAATATTTCATCTCTCCTTCTTGTAGCTTTGCTAACATTACTTTTAGCATCTGATTACTTCTTTCAACTATAACTTGTCCCTGTGGGTTATAGGGAATTCCCATACTATGAGAAATTCCAAATTGTTGACAAAAATGATAAAAGGCTTTGGAGGCATAAGCCGGACCATTATCAGTTTTGATTCTTCGGGGGATTCCCAAATATCCAAAGCAAAACATTAAATGCTGACACACATCTTTATAAGCTTCGCCAGTTCTAGCCGTTGCTATTATAACATGAGAATAAGTATCCACACACACATGTACATAGGATAATTTCCCAAAGCTAGAAACATGAGTAACATCCATCTGCCACAAATCATTTGCACGTAATCCACGGGGATTTACTCCCTGTTGTAACACAGTAATATGAGTAGGGCAAGCATTACAATTTTTAACAATTTCTCTTGCAGCTTCTCGAGTCAAGCCAAACTGATACCTTAAAGCGGCTGCATTTTGATGATGTAATTTATGAGAATCTATAGCTTGTTTTAATTTATCTTCTTCTATCACATAAACCTTTATCAAGGCATCTGCCATTGCATTTCCAATAGATATGGATCCAGGTAATCCAGAATGAGCTCTTACATGTCCTATAAAATAGGGTTGTCGTCTTAACCAAAGATTTTCTTGCAGTAACTTAAGTAATAATATAATATTACTTTTATTATCAGGAAAAGTTGCTGTTTCTATAGCTGGAAACAATTTAACTATATATAATGAATCCGTATATAAATTAATTTTACAATTTCGTGTTTTCTTCAATACTTCAATTATTGCCATTATTTCAGATTGCTGTGCAAAACATCCTTCTGTTTTTAAACTATATTTTTCTTTTCCAATAATATAAGCTGCCTTACCTGTTGAAGAGCCATCAGTAAACACTAATACAGCCTCCTCCAAAGGTTTTTTTCTATACCATACTGGAAATATAACAGCATTATCTTTAAAAAACTGTAATAAATTATTCTTTGGCAAATGATACAATATTTGTCCTGTATAAGCCATTAAAGCAATTCCCAAATAATCTTCAAACATTAACAAGGCTTCTAATTGTTTTTTATTATAGGGAACAATAATATTATCCACATCTTTCCCGAACAATTTTCTACTCCTTTTCCTTCCTTTTATGATAATTAAACTTACCATAAATGGGTATGAAGCAACAATTTTTTTTTTTTTTTTTTTTTTTTAGGATTAGCTGCTAAGTGTACCCACTCCAAGGGACCATCCTGCCATAATATTCCCGTAGGTATTACAGGGGTGGACAATATTACCAATTCCCATGGCTTTTTATAATCTATTTTTTGTAAAAAGGCATTCTGTAAAGCTTCTTCTACCTTTTGTATAACTAATCTTCCCTCTTCAGTTAATTCTCTGGGAGACAAAGGATTAGAATCTCCTTGTAAAATTTGAAACAAGGGTTTTAATTCCATGGTTGATATTTTCAACAGGGGTCTGATCCAATTAATATCTCCCAAAAATTTTTGAAAATCATTCAAGGTCTTTAAATTATCAATTCTTAACTGGAAAGGTATATGATGAATAGTAAACTCCTGTATTATTCTCCCTAAATAATTATAAGGAGGTTCAGTTTGAATTTTTTCAAGGGCTACCTTTAATCCATATTTTTCTAAAGCCTCTATCAATTCTTGCAATATATCATGTAAAACAGTTCTATCCTCTCCAGCTAATAAAATATCATCTATATAATGTATAATATATATCTCTTTATATTTTTGTCTAATTAAACATATAGCTTAATCAACATATTTCTGACATAAGGTGGGACTATTTTTCATCCCTTGAGGTAAAACCTTCCATTGATAACGTTGGTAATAATAGCAATTATAATATAATTATTATCATAACTATTTTATTATTATATTATATTTAATATATATATATAATTATATAAACATATACATATTTTATTTATTTATTTATTTATTTTATTTATTTTATTATTATTTATTTATTATATATATATTTTATATATATATATTACATATAAATACATATAATTATAATTATAATAATCACAATTACCATTACAATATAATAATAGCAATAATAATAGCAATAGCTATTCCTTGCATAAAGGAGGGTATTTATAAGGGTTTTTTTGACCCTCAGGCAGGGGAGCAATACTTTCCCTAATTAAATTCCACAAAGCAAAAGTGTCTATAGGAACTTTTTCAGGCCCAAAATGGGCGTAATATACCTGCAAAGTTTGCCCCA
This sequence comes from Tursiops truncatus, assembly GCF_011762595.2. NCBI lineage: Eukaryota > Metazoa > Chordata > Mammalia > Artiodactyla > Delphinidae > Tursiops > Tursiops truncatus. The sequence goes on from NW_022983136.1 coordinate 2,713,987, forward strand.
CTTTTTGCCAGGTTTCTACATTAACTGTTCCCTCTTCTGGAAACCAAGGACATTGTTCCTGTACAAACTGAAAAAACTGAGTTAATTGCTTATTAGTTACCTTAATTCCTCTTCCATTTATCATATGTTTAACTATATCAATAAATAAGAGCCTCTCTTTGGACTCAGCGTGTCCCATCTTGACACCGCCTTACTCACCTTCCTAACCAGTTCTCCTTTAACTGGGGGTCTGCAGCACCCTACGGTGAGACTCCTATCCGTCCGAAAATTATACTTACCCCTTCAGGTCCCTGTTCGGGCGCCACTTGCCGAGGACCAGCCCCAGCTGAACAGGATTCACCCAAAGGGGAAGACGGAGTCGGCGTGGACAGAACTCAAGACACCTCTTCTTGGATGCAAGGATCTGACAAATTTATTTTCAAGATTCCAAAAGCTTTTATACTATAAAGTGATCTCATTTTCAAATTCAACATCCTTATTCCCACGCCAAAAACTCCCCCACATAGGCCACAAAACAAAGGTAATTTACATCAGCAGATTGATCAAAACAAGTTAGGTAATTTTCCCATCGCCCAGAGTCTCTTTCATCTCCTGTGGTTAGGTACATGTTGGTCACATCTACGTCAGGAACTCTGTTCTTCTCAGGAGATTAAAGTGTTCTTGTACTTGTACATTCTGCTTGATCAAGCCATAAACTTAAACATATAATTCTATTAGTGATTAACAATATTCAAATAACATTTCATCTACAAATTTCCCAACCCTACCATAATAATCAAAACAATACACATTATTTTTATGCTTCTAAAAAACTATGGGAGCGGGCATTGTACCATAAACTCATTGATTAAACTCACTGTTGCATAAAAACTCGCCACCATACCCAGGTATTTTCCAACATGTTTATAACTTCACTGGGAGGCCATGACTCTTACAATTTTTCTTTTAAAATCAAAAAGCTACTGCAGAAATATTCCCACCATTGTATTTCCCCAACAAATATAATCATTAAAGGAGCCGAAGTAGTTACAATTCTCCTCTTGATTTTTACCCTAACTTGGGGTTTTTCTTAAACCCCTGCATTAAAACTATACATTTTTCCCAACACCAATAGCAATCCTATAAAAATCACCTTAGGCAAAGGCAGGGGAAGACAAGGGGAACCACACAGAGGAAAGCTTTGCTTCCACACAGAGAAAAGCTGTGGTTCACGGAGGAAATGGGAAACAAAGCCCTGCTGCGGCGGAAGAGCAGTTGCCATTGGCCAGGTCTCTGGTCTACTACCTGGGTTCCCATCTGAGCTGGGCGTGGGAAGCGAAGCAGCCATGGGGACAAGAGACCTCTCTCAAAAGGGGTGAGGGTTCAGGCTCCTGCAAAGTTGGGGGGGTGAGGGTCTATGCCCCACCTCTGTTGGCCCCCAAGTTCTCTCCTGATGGCCCCTCTGCGACTGTGCCTGTCTTAGGTTGTTCCTTCCCTGAGGAATCTTACCCGTCTCTGGCTAACCAGCCATCCTCCGGGGCCAAGCAGGGAGATGTGAGGTGTGCGAGTGAGCGAGGTGCAGCGCCCCCAGAGAAGGTCAGTTCTCTGTCACCTTGGTAGCCTATGCCCCCGTGGCCTCCACGCCCAGCACCTGCCCTGGGATTCCCTCGCCAACTGGCGGGGCCCCGGCTCTGATCACATGTCTTCGGGAACCCAGGTTTCTCCTCCAGAGAGGGCCCAGCTTACAGCACTGGGCAAGAGAGACCAATTACACGGCACCAGCCACCAGGAGGCCTCAACCTCAGTGTGGGCAGGAAAGCCCAGGCACCAGCCCTGGGCAAGGAGAAGAGAGCGCCTCTTGGCAAAAGGGCAAGAGGGGCCGTTGCAGGACAGAGGAAGGAAGAACTTTCATCAGCAGGAAGTCCCAGGGAGGAAGGGCTTTCTCTGCCCAGGGATACCAGGCTCTTGGCTCAAAGCAACTCCATGTATGGGGCATGATATAAAGATATGCCCCCTGGCCACAGTAAAAAAGGGAGCTGCTCTTCATGGAACAACAGGGTAGGGGAAATGTAAAAAACCCTGTGTTCAGGAAGCTTTGCAAACGAGAACTTTGCTTTTCCATATTTATACCTGACAGCACCAGCTTTGCTGACACTAAGGGTCTCGTCCGTGCTGAGACTCAAAGGCACTTCCTATGTGGCTCCCGGCACACGGGAGCGAGGTGGAAGGAGCCGTCTCTTATGACCTAGCCTGGCGAGTCACACGCCGTCCCTTCCAGCGCACCCCGCCGGTGGCAGTCAGCCCTGAGGGACTCAGTGTGGGAGAGGCTCCACCTGGCCATGAACACAGGAGGCAGTCATCGGGCCCGTCCTGGAGGCCAGTTCCCCCACTAGTCAAAGCTCCTCCCCTCCCCTCGCCATCTCACCTGAAACCCCAGCAACTTCAAATTCATTTGAGATGATGGAGTCTCGCTTTCAAGGTGCAGACACCTTTAGGCGGGTGACGGGCCACGCTTCATCCACCCCCTCTAGCCAATGCTCCAGCCACCGCACGGCGCTCCCCGGGGGGGTTAGGCCCAGCGGCGCTGACACTGAGACGAGCCCCCTGGTGGCCACGTGGCAAGAGGCCGAGGGCCACGGCACCCTCGGGCGTCCCCAAGAGAAGAAAGCTCAAGCCGCAGGGTGCGCAGAAAGAGACGTGAGAATTAAAGTTTGTCAGCTTCAAAATGGTGCCTGGAGAGGGCACAGAGGGGTAGGGTCACTTCTACCTCCCCCCCCCCCCGCTTCCGCCTTGGCCCCTGCCCAGCACCCAGCCCTCCCCGCACCCCTTCTGCCCCCCAAGGCTGGCGAGCTGGTGCAGGGCGCGGCCGCCCTCCGTGGCACGGTTCCTGTGGCCCCAGGGCTGCGCGGCTATGTGGCCCCTTTCGGAACACGGCCTGCGTGCTGGGAAGCGGCCGAGGCCAACTGCACACGGCCTCCGGTGACGCAATGGACTCTGTTCTCACATCCCCCCCCCACCAGAGGGCAGGGAGATGGCCATGAGTTCTCCGCGTTCCCGGCACCCAGGGCCAAGGATGGAGACCGTCCCCAGAGCCCCCTCCTCACAGTAATAAGAACAACAACGGCTCTGTACAGGGCTCCCGTCCTAAGCGCTTCACACGCATCCACCACCAGGGGTCCTGACACTCTCTGAAGCAAATGCCGTCACCCTCAGGCCCACGTTACAGATCAGCAAACTGAGGCAGAGGGGAGGTTAGGTCTCAAGCCCAAGTCCCACAGACAGTGAGCAGGGAGCCAGATTCCCACCGGGGCCCTGAGGGCCCTTCCTCTTGGGTCGTGAGAGGACTGAACACGCCTCGTTCCTCTCGGGACCCAAGAGCTACCTGCTTCCACGGAGAGGGCACTGCTCGCCAAGCCTCTCCTAAACTGCGCGGAAAGCGCTCAAGTAAAGGCTGCTGGGTTACCGTCCAACCTCCCGGGTGGGCGATGGCTCGTGTGCCCCGGAAAACACCGCTGGATTAGTTCACCTGGGTTGCCCTGACCAGCCCCACAGGCCAGGTGGCTCAAATGGCAGAAACTTCTTGTCTCCCAATGCTGGAGGCCAGAAGCCTGAGATCCAGGCGACAGTACGCCTGGATTGGTTCCTTGGGGGCTGTGAGGGCAGGATCCATCCCAGGCCTCTCTCCCTGGCTGGTAGACGGCCGTCTTCTCCTCGCGCCCCTTCACACCCTCTTCGCTCTGCGCCTGTCCGTGCAGAAACCTCCTCTTCTTATAAAGACCCCAGTCACGCTGGACTGCGGCCACCCTCGTGGCCTCGTTCTAAGTTGATTACCTCTATAAAGATCTCGTCTCCAAGTAAGGTCGTATTCTGAGGTACTACGGGTTAGGACTTCACCACGTGAGCTCTGAGAGACACAGTATCGGCCCATAACAGCGGCTGAAGACGATGCCCGTGAGAAACGCCGCGGCGTCCCTCCCTCTCCTGGGACCTCTGCAGACCATCTTCCTCCGCAACAATCTACTTCCTGCTCATGTGGGCTACTCCCCCTCGTGGATGAAAACAATGTCACAGACACTCACAACTAGCATCTCCGTGAAGGTTAAATGCACGGAGTCCTCCAATGCAGCCTAGAGGCGTCCTTCGCAGTGTCCTCAGAGCAAGGCCACAGCGGGAACACGGCCACGGGGTGGCTTCACCGTATTCCAGCGGGGCTACCAAGGTGAGGGCTGAAACGTCAGTCAACTCCTATGTTTTGGGCAAAAGGCAGGCTGGTGGGAGGCCTGACGGAGCTAAGAGGAAAATAATGTGTCTGGGATCGCTGCGGTGGCCCCTCTCGTCCTAACCCAACCAGCACCTCCAAGGGCTCCGGTGGATGGAAACAATACATTTTACACTGACCATCGCAACCCAGAAGGGAGGCTAAGATCCCGGCAGGAGGTAAGCTCCGGCCACCCCCAGAGACGTGGTAAAAAGTGCGGGGCGAGCCCAGGAGAAGCAACAGCAGCCACGAGAAATGAGTCAGCAGGTCCCCGGGCACCAGGGCAAGGAACAGACCTCCCGAGGGGATTAACAGAACTCCGCGTGTCTGTGTCACACTCCCTCCAGCCAAACCCCACCCCCACCCCCGGATCAGCGCTGCCGCTGGTGGGAGTGGGCCCCGCAGCATCCTCGGGGGTTCGAGGGCCCGGCCTAGCCTGCGGGGCTCTCCCCGCACGGGACCCCAGGAGGCGGACAGTCACCTCCAACAGGGAAGGCTCTGGTCTCAAACTTCCATCAGTCCAACCGACGGCCAGCTCCCTGCTCTCAGGACCGGCACAAGGACCTGCACGGGAGGGCTCGGCGACAGTGGACCGTGGTTGACCCAGGCTGGCCAGCACAGGGGGTGGCGTAGCCCTCCAGACAGAGAACAGCCAATTCACGGGGAAAGAGGCAGGCGGCAGGCTCAAGGGCCCGCGAGAAAGCTCGAGCGACTTCATCCACACCAGGAGGCCGGAAGGGGAGCCTTTCCAGTGTCGTATGTGGAATACAAGAGCTGTCGCCTCTGCTGTCCCTGCGAACTGCCGCCCGTCACTGGTGACACTGTCCTGACAGGTGCGGCAGGTGGCCTCCAGCTCGAGGCGCTGTAATCACACACTCACAGTGTGACCTGACCACACGTGCTCCTCTGATGTCCAAGGCCCGCCTGGCTCCGAGCACGACGTGGCTGCTAACTTAGTTAAGGGCACGGTCCTCTAAGCTACAGCTCACCTGGCCACCCAGGTCACCGCTCACGTGGCCACCGTCCCCACCTCCTCGCTGGCCACCCTGCTTTCTCTCTCTCACCCACCTCTGACTTTTCTCCTTACAGCAGCCACAGCCATCCTTTCAAACACAAGTCCAGAAGTGTCACTCTCCCACTCAAGAGCACCCAGTGTCTTGCCATCACACCTAGAGTCACCAGGGTTGGTGCCACTCCTTCCAAGTCCCCACAGGGTCCCCCCAGCCACCCTTCCAAGCACCTCTCCCACCACGCTTCTCTGGGTGGTTCTTCTCTGGACACGCCCACCTCCTTGCTGCCTCGCCTCAGGGCCTTTGCACTGGCTGTTCCCTCAGCCCGAGCTCTCTGCCCCCTCGATGTTCACGTGTCTCCCCCTCAGTCCCTGGTCACATGTGAGCCCTCAGACGGGCCTCCGTGACCGCCCTGTCTAACCAGGGTTCTGAATCCACCACTGCCCACCCTCCGCCTCCCGCTATATTTCATGCGACAGCACAACCTATCAGTTATCTTCTCTTTCCTCGACTTGAATGTCACTTCCACCGAGGCACGAACCTTGGCCATTTGGTTCCATGGTAAACCCCAGTGCCTAGACTGGTAGTCTCAACTGGGGTCAATTTTCCCTACCAGGGGATACTTGGCAATGTCTGGAGTTCAGCTGTCACAAGTGGAGAACGGTTGCAACCCACATCGAGTGGGTGGAGGCCAGGGACGCTGCTAAACATCCTACAGGACAGCCCTCACCACAGAGAATCATCCAGCCCGAGAGCCCATAGTGTCCAGGGTGAGAAACACTGGCCTAGACACACAGCAGGGACCCAACAGATACTGGTTGAACAAAGAAGTAAATGAGGAAGTGAATGAATGAATGAACGAATGAATATCGAGGCTCACGTCTCATGGAAACGCCTTTGCAGTTCTCAGGATATCGGTGGTCTTTTCTCAGGGTACTAACATTTCACTTAATTTTTCATCCAACGAAAATTTAATGAACACTTACTCTGCCACGTGCTATGTGCTGGGTTTACAGTGGTGAACAAAGCACACACGGTTCCTTCCCTCACAGAGCCTACAGTGCAAAAAAGAACATTCTGTACAAGGCATCTGGGGACCTGGGCTGTTCCCCAACTCTGTTGCCACTGGTCACGTGACCTTGGGCAAGTCACCTGACTTCTCGGGACATCTCTTGGTCATATGTAAAATATAAGGGTTGCTTTGATTTTTGAAGCTAGCTAGCTTCCAACATCTAAATTCTATGCATTTAATTAATCTCAGAGGTCTTTTCCTGTTTGGCATTTTGACATTGGTATAATACCACAAGCATTGATTACAAAAGCTTGAGGAATCCACACACCCATCAAGAGGGGACTGGTTAAGTAAACTTGCACACTGTCCACACTCTGGAACATGCTGTGAGCGAGCTGATGTACAACAGCTTCCAAACAGCAGGACTAAGAGAAACGAGGTCTATCAAGTATATTACTCTCCCAAGTACTTTCACAAGAAGATGGAATGAATGAATGAATCGGTGCTACATGACACAACACAGATGAATCTCACAATCATGCACAATCAGTGCAGAAGCCAGACATAAGAGTGTACAGATCATAGGACTCCAGGTATATGAAGTTCAAGAACAGGCGAAAGTAAACTGTGCTGACAGAAATCAGCATGGTGGTACCCTCCAGCCAGAGGATTTGACTAAAGGAGGGCAAGATGAGGCCCTGTGGGAGTACCAAGAATGTTCTCTTCAGTTGGTCAAAACCAACTGAATTAAGATCTATGCATTTCATTCCACGTAAATTACATCCTAGTGAAGAAAAAAGAAAAAGGGAAGTGCTACGTACATTCTATAGATGGATGTATTTGCACAGACATTTTCTGAAACAGTATATAAGACAGTTATCAGTGGTTGCCTTTGCAAGTGGGATGGGGGACCGGGAATGGGAAAGAGACTTTGTTTTCTTTCCATAACCTTTATCCTGCGTGAAATCCTCCCAGAAAGCATCTATTACTATTTCGATGGAAAACAAGTCATTCAAAAACTACTTATCACTCTCTAGAAAGGAAACCACCCCTGCCCTCAGAAAGGACAACTTATCTCTGGCCAGGCCGACAACACAGTCAAGCAAGGGTTTGATAATAAGGCCTTTCCCGCAGCCCACATGCCAAAATTTGCAGAGGGCTCATACACCCAACCTCCTCGCCACTAACTAATCACCCTGGGTCTGGTTTGGGAGGGTGCAGGGCTGGAGGGCTGTCGGGCAAGCTGGGAACCTCCGGGCCAGCAGGTCTCACCTGGGGCCTCAGGTTCGTGCGGTCAAGGGCACCTGGAGCTCAGGTTAAGAATGCTCCCCTTGGGCTTCACCCTCAGATCTCAATCAGAATCCCTCACATGTCCAAGAGTCTACATTTCTTTTCTACCTTCTTTTGAACTTCCTATTGTGCACATTTTCAAATACACAGCACATTATGGAGAAGAGTCCAATTAATAACACCAATCAGATTCAACCAGTGTTCCTATTTGACTATATTTGCCTCTTCTCGCTCTCTCTCCATTCAATTGAACCATTTAAAAGTAAATTACTGTGGTTCTCAAAGTGTAGTCTGGGAACACCCTGAGGTCCCCAAGGCCTTTTAAGGGGGTCCATGCTGCCGAAAACATTCTTATAATAATTGTACATTTTTATTTGCCTTTTTCCATTCTCATTCTCTCATGAGTGTACAGTGGAATTTTCCAGAGGCTACATGACATGTGATACTGCAACAGACTGAACGCAGAAGCAGGTTTGAGAATTCATCTGTCTTCTCTTCAGCCATACATTAAAAAGATCTCCAAAAATGTTAAAAAAAAAAAATTTTAAAGTTTTTGCTCTCATGACACTTCACCCCTAATTACTTCAGCATGCATCACTGAAAAATAAGACTCCTGTACATATACACGTGTTAGTTATCTACTGCTGTGTAACAGATCACCCTGAAACATGGCAGCAGGAAACAACCATGTCTCATCTCACCGTTTCGGTGTCAGGAATGAGGAGTGGCTGAGCTGGATGCCTACCACACCACGGGATTATGGCATCTAATCAAATTTACAAGTCTCCTCGCATGATCTAGAAGGCAGGCACATAAAAATAACCCAGGTGTCCCCAAAGCCTATTACTGACGTTTGTTCAAGCCAGGATCCAATCAAGGGCACAAGTTACAGCTGGTTATTGTCATGGACTGAATGTATCCCCCAGAATTCATATATTGAAATCCCAATCCCCAATGTGATGGTATTAGGAGGTGGGGCCTTTGGCAGGTGATTAAGTAATGAAGATGGAGCACTCACGATGCAACTAGTGCCCTTATAAGAAGAGGCCAGAGAGCTCTCTTCCCGCCATGCGAGGACACAAGAAGGCAGCCATTTGCAATGCAGAAGAGAGCCCTCACCAGAACCCAGCTATGCGGGCACCCTGAGCTCAGACTTCCAGCCTCCAGAACTGTGAGAAATAAATGTCTGTCGTTGATGAGCCACCAGGTGTGTGATATTCTGTCACAGCAGCAGGGCTGCCTAGGATAGTGATTCCAGCGCTTAAGTCTCATTTGATGGAGGATCCGCCTCCATTTTCTTTTTTTTCTTTTTTAACTTATTTATTTTATTTATTTATTTTTGGCTGCATTAGGCCTTCCTTGCTGTGCAGGGCCTTTCTCTAGTTGCGGCGAGCGGGGGCTACTCTTCCTTGCGGTGGGCAGGCTTCTCACTCCAGTGGCTTCTCCTGTTGCGGAGCACGGGCTCTAGGCGTGCGGGCTTCAGTAGTTGTGGCACATGGGCTCAGTAGTTGTGGCTCACGGGCTCTAGAGCGCAGGCTCAGTAGTTGTGGCGCACGGGCTTAGTTGCTCCGCGGCACGTGGGATCTTCCAGGACCAGGGCTCAAACCCGTGTCCCCTGCATTGGCAGGCGGATTCTTAACCACTGCGCCACCAGGGAAGCCCTCCTCCTCTTTCATTTTCTTTCACATCATTGACTGGGTGCAGAGACAACGCCCAATGACCCACATAGCGTGCCAAGCCATTCTGGGGACAAGCTACCTGGCCGGCTGTGGGCGCCACCTGTAAAGAAAATGGCTGGAAGTGGACAAAGGAGGCTGCCTGTGCCCCGGCCTCTGCACACTGGCTCCTTCTCGCTAAAGAACCAACCCTCCCCCAGGAGAGCAGTTTTTATGGGGCCAGGAAGAGGCTGAGAGAACGAGCTGAGGGCAAGCGTACTGGGGGAGGGGCACACCACAGTCCCAGGCCCGTGGGGGGGACAAGGATAATTGTTTGATTATAAGCTCCCTCCCCCAAACCCACTACACATAGCCCATGCCTCGCAATGCCACTGCCATGACTGCTTCCTGTCTCCCGGGAGTTTCCAGCTTGCTGACCCTCTTACATCCATCTGATCCCCCCAAGAGCCGAAGAAGCAGGACCAGCAAGTACAGTAGCCCCATTTACATTTTCGGCAACGGTTCCAAGAGGTGAAGTGGTGCAGCAAAAGCCGCTGTCTGAAGTGTCAGAGCCAGACCTTTAGCGGCCAGTCCTACACTGGAGCGTAAAGCGCGTGACCGTGACGGCCACAACGGGCACCAGCACCCGCGTTACCTCCCTCCCTCCCCTCGACACCTCCACACGGGTCCTATTCCCACTTTTGCAGATAAGGATGGGGACCCTGGTCTGTCCCAGTTCCCGACACGCTGGTGTGCTGCTTGTGCTCTTCCCTCCTTCCCTGACACTCTGGCAAGCTAGCTTCCCAGCTACGACTGGCACACAAAACAGGCCTCCCCTTTTTGACTGAAGCTACTTCTGGAACCCCAGAGCATAAAAAAGTCTCTGCATTGACAACATCATGAAAGGGAATCGGATCTCTGACCAAGGGCCATGAAACAAATCATAGGAAAATGAATTCTAGAATACCAGAGCCAGAACATCTAAGATCGTCCAAATCAGTGGTTCTCAACCAGGGGCAATGGAGCCCCACGAGGGAACAAGTGGCAGGGTCTGGAGACATTTTTCATTGTCACAACTTGGGGAGCGGGGGCCACTGGCATCTAGTGGGTGGAGGCCAGTGATGCAGCTAAAGAAACATCCTCCAGGGCACAGGACGGTGCCCACAACAAACAGATTTATCCAGCCCCAAACGTCAATAGTGCCAAGGCTGAGAAACCCTGATATAAATTCCTTGGTCACTCTGGGGACAAGAAAACTGACTCCCAAAGACACAAAGTGACTTGTCCCAGGTTCCACAGTCCCAAAGCCAGAAGTGGAATCAGGTCTCTACTACATCTGTCTCTCATCTGCTCTGTCTAGGGTTGGGCTGGGGGACAAGGGAAGGTAGGGGCCTGAGGACCTTGACTCTAATAGCCAACCTGAACCAAATGAAGAAAACTGCAGTAAATTAATTACTGAATTACTGCAGCAACACATCAGGGTGTCCAAACGCTGAAAAAAATGCCTTATTTAATTATCAACTAAAATACCATTGTTTTACAGGTCCTCCCATAGTTGCTGGATGGGTCAAATGATCCATGGTGTGAGTTCCAATACAATTCAGTGATACCACGGCTTCCAGAGGGGTCACGTTTTACAGGAAAGAACGCCACATTCTCCTCCTAAGGGTACCCACACATGTCCTGGCCTCGGGTCGTATGTGAACCAGAGAAAGGAATGTAAACACAGGTGTGAACTCTCAAAAGAGTCCATTAAAATCCCACCTCCTGTCCTGCTAAAATTGAAGTCAGCTGATCCCTCCTCCATCTGCCACTGCAGTCATCAAGCCCCTTCTTTCAGCAAGCAAATTACTTAGCAATGGAATTAAAAAGAACACTGGAGGGCTTCTCTGGTGGCGCAGTGGTTGAGAGTCCGCCTGCCGATGCAGGGGACACGGGTTCGTGCCCCGGTCCGGGAAGATCCCATATGCCGCGGAGCGGCTGGGCTCGTGAGCCATGGCCACTGAGCCTGTGCGTCCGTCCGGGGCCTGTGCTCCGCGACGGGAGAGGCCACAACAGTGAGAGTTCCGCGTAAAAAACAAAATGAACACTGGAAATTCATGGCTTTTGGTGTTCATTTCCAGCTCCACCCCCTTCTAAAGACCTTTTTGATCTTAACAGACGTAGCTGGTTTGCACTCTCCTACACGCACATTGGGAGCTTTATTTTATTGGATACTGTTATATTTTAATCTATTTAAAACACCTGGAGAAAACAAACACATTTCTGACATATCCCCTTTAAATGCTGGAACCTTGCAAAATAATGCCAAACAATTTAGACCGCACATCCAGCTCTTCAAATGCTAACCAAGAATTTTCCACTCCATTTCAAGCAAAGCAGCTTGGCTTTGAAAGAAATCAGGCTGACTACTGAGGACAAACCCCTGTAAGGAGAATCACTAAATGTTGTCATTATTTAAGAAGCACAATGACCGTCGGTAAACAGTTATCTTTGCCAAGCAGCCCCTGTCTCTCCTTACAATGCGTGTACTGTGATCATTTCTGATTTTTTTTCCCCTCCTGTGAAAGAAGCCCGGGTCTTTTAGTCTGGCCCCTGCCCACTTTCCCAGGGTGCGCCTGCCAAGACCCAAGTCACGCGTGAGCCTGCAGCCGCCCTCTGCGCCCCCCCTGCTGCCTGGTGCCTGCAGCATCCGCAGCAGCCAGAAACCCCACTCTGGGGCGCCGACGGGCTGCAGGGGCTCCTCCTGCAGAGTCCCTTACCTGCAGTGCCGCATGGCGCAGGCCGGTCGCCCACCTGCGCCGCATCCTTTCTTCGGTGCAATGGCTGCTGACGTCACCGGGAGGCGGGCCCACGCCGCCACGTAACGCCCTCAGGGCGAGGAGGGGAGGGAGGGAAGACCCTGGAAGTCACTGGAGGCGAAGAGCGAGTGGCCGGGAAGCCTCGCTCTGGCCTCCTTTCAGGGCGGTGTGTTTGGTGTGGGCAGCTGGCCTAGCCTTCCACCAACTGTGGGAAACAAACAGCACACAGAAGGGGAGACCCAAATGACTCCAGGCTCCACGGAGGTAATAGGATTTCAATAAGGTGATTAGTAATGAAAGGAAATAATTTAGTCTTTTATTTTTAAAGAGTCTTTATCAAATGCAGTGGAACTAAATAAACAAACCTATTTTGTGCAAATCAAAATGACAGTTAAAATACAGAGTGCGTATACATATTTTGCATAGAGGGTCCATGTTTCAAACCGTATATCAAATACATTAATTTGAAGCATATACGTTGTGGAATGTAATACCAATTGCACTGATGAATAATGCTTGTAATTACTCTCAATACCTGCATTCCAATATCAACGTGTTTTTGCCGAAGAAAACAACAGTGACACCACGTAGTTATACTTCTTACTTGAACATTTGACTGTTCAAAGTAAAGGGCTAGTGCATAAGCATGGTTGTACTTGTGTCTGTTTTCCTAAATCTTCTGGTAAAGAATGTGATCTCTCAGACATGAAAGTTAATTCGCAATAACTCATTATTACACGTTTTCTAATTTTTATCACATTCTGCGGAAGTGAGTCTTCTATTACAGAAAATATGTACAATGTCAATATTTCTCATTCACAACTGAAATAGCCTTGCCTAGAGGGACTTAGAAAATTCCAACTGTGATCATTTCATAAATCTGAAATGGCATATTTCAGACTTAATAAGTGAAGATATCAACTTTCTTGTTTTTGAAATGTGAAAGAGCAAAAGCAGGAACTGTTTTTATTTGTATTCCAGTTTCATATAGATTAGTTTCCTTTCGTTTGAATTTAAATTGCAATTTTAACATCACCTTCGCTGGCGCCCCTGAAAGAGATGTGAAACGGGCTGTTTCACAAGCAGGCCAGGGTTATTACTTACTTGCTATTTATTGCGGCAGCTTTCATGTCCTTCTATATTTAACCCCGGGCCCTTTTACCACCATCCCCTCCTGATTTAACCACATTTCTGTTCAGAAGGTCAGTCTCTAATTTGGGGCTAAATAACAGCCCTTGTCTCGCACAGCGATCGATTATTTCCAACTCGATTTTAAAAATCAACAAAGTGGCCGTACGGTATTCCAGGTCCTTCCTCTCATTTGTTTTTCTGAGTGATAAGCAACTTACCTTTTGCTTTCAGATTCCTGAGATATAAAATGTAAATGCTACCGAAATCCCATGCTCCAGTGGGTTGAGGGCCCACTAGAGACAGAAACTGACAAGCTCATTTTCCTGCCGGAGGCAAAAGCCGATTTCAGCCTTCGGCGCGCGGGGCGGGCCCCCACTACCCCGAGCCAAGAGCCAGGCTGCGTGCTCCGTCCAGCCACTCAGCCCTGCCCGGCAGGCTGGGTCACCTCGGCTCTGGAGGCCGGCCCTTCCAAGCCTCGTACAGTCGGTTCCTTCGGGTGCACAGAGAACCCCGCGTCCCCGACACGGAACGCGCTGCCCGCTGGGGTTGGGCTGCCGGGACTATGGTGGTGGGAGTTCCAAGAATCGACGGGAGCTGGGACGCGGGGCGGTCTATAAAATGCCCTCCGAGGTCCGAAGTGACTTGCTCTATGTTCCGGCTTGGCGGAAATGACTCAAGCAGAGGCACCTTCCTCGTCGTGGGGCGATTTTTTTGCCAGTAGGTTAGTTTCACCTTCTCTTCTCCAGGTGATTGTTCAAGTGTGAAGAACATTACAACAAACAGGCAATTCAGGAAAAGCCTAAAACTGGGGCGCACAGTTTTCAACAGAATGAGATCACTTCCAACGTCCTCCACCTCCACCCATGAAATTGTCCTTTTGGCAAGGACTTAAAAAAAAAGATCCCCCCCCCCCCCCCGCCATAAGAATGTAAATTGAACAATCTTCCTGGTGGGATGTTTAGCAATTCCTACCAAAAACCTTGCAAATATGCGCGGGTTGAAACATAGAGTGGGCCCGACAGCTATTGCTGTCATTTGCTCCAGGAACTAGCCTCATTAGGAAAAAAGAATCGTGAAAGGAAGAATTGCTGCAATATTATTTATGACCTCAAAGCACCAGCAGCAAGTTAAGTGGCCAGAAACAGAGGATAGATTAGGTTTATAAGACATCGGTACAACACAAGAATTAAAACAGATATGGTAATAGATACTTTTCGACATGGAAGGACATTCACGGTGTCTTAAATGAAAAAAAGCAAGCTCCAAAGCATTATGTGCTGAATGATCCGACGAATGTATGTAGGTGTTGAAGGGAAGCAGAAGATACCACCCCCAAAATAGGCCACTTGGCATACTGATTATTTTGAATTAAAGTTACTTAAGAAACAGCCTGTGCAAATAAAAGACACTCTGACCTTCCTTGGTCCCCCCAAAGGCATGTGAAGGTACCCTGCCCCCCACCAGGTGGATAAAAGGCATCCTTATTGCGGAGACAGGAAATTCACCACCTGGAAGGCTGTATAAACAAACCTTGTTACTTGCACTAATTTGCTAGCCCAAGCCCAAACCCCTTTGTTTCTCCAATTCTACACAAACTTATGGTTTTCTTGTCTAGAAGGTATAAAAGCTGCCTGCTTTGGTGACTTCTTGGAGTCTCAGAATTCTATGGGCTCCCCTACCACAGGAAATTAAATTTGTTTCTCTCCTGTTAATCCATCTTATGTCAATTTAATTATTAGACCAGTCAAGAAACCTAGAAGGGAAGAAGGGAAGAGTTTCCCCTACAGTTTAATATATTTATATCTTCGCAAGCATATACCTTTGAACAGAGAAAACAACTGGGAAGCAAATTTACTAAAGTATCGACCTTAGTATTTCACTCATTAGTGAGATTAAGGGTATTTCTCATTTTCTTCTTTTTAGCTTAGCAGCATTTTCTAATTTTTCTACGATTAACATGCATTGCTTCTGTAACAAGAAACAGCTATTGCTTTTTTTTTTTTTAAGCACTGTAGGAGGCATGATCATGGATTATGTACATTTTGCTACTTTTTAACGCAGATTTCATTCCTTGAAGATTCTCAAATCTTAACCGCAAAGCCCGGAGAGAACAATTCCTAATCATCCTAGGTTATTCTGCTCATAAAAATCTTTAGGAAGGAAGATGGCAGCTCAGAAGTGATGTTACCATTTCATCGTCCGTAGGTCCAGCCTTAATTTCTCTTCCATTTAAATTCACTTCTTATTCTGCTATGTGCGAAGACTTAAAGATAGCCGTTAAGATCCTTCCTGAAAAGATTCTTCAAACACTTACGTTATAACCTTTGAGCTTTAATTTCTCCATACTGGCACCTTCTGCTTTCTTCACAGACTTCTACTTGTTAATCCCTTTGAATCTTTTACATTTTTTTCCTCTTATCTGCTGCTGGTACTAGGACACTGTCTGGGGACAGTTTTGGCTGCCACACCTCGGGGCGGGGGGGAGGGGGGGGGCCCTGGCATCTGGTGGGTGGAGGCCCGGGATGCTGCTCACCAACCTACAGTGCCCAGGACAGCCTTGCAACAGAGAAGGTTCCAGCCCAGAATATCACTAGTGCCGAAGCAGAGAAACCCTGCTTATACAGTATAATTTCATTCACTCAAATCTTCCATTTCCCAGGCTTTGTTTTTCTTTTTTTTTTTTGGCCGAGTCTCGCAGCATGAGGGATCTTAATCCCCCGGCCGACCAGGGATCAAACCCAGGCCCCCTGCAGTGGAAGCGGGGAGTCTTAACCACTGGACCTCCAGGGCAGGCCCTTCCCAGTCATTTTAAAGAGTTCACCATTGTATAACATGCTGGAAGCTCTGCTTCATTATAATCCCTTAAATGTGGTACTGCTGGCACGTGGGAAGTATGATTGCCTGTATCTTCATAGACTATTTCAGAATTGATGCACAGGAAGCTGCAAAGGGTGGTTATCTCTGGGGAGCGGAACCCAGTGACTGGGACACAGAGAGAGAAGGGAAGTTTTCATAGACATGGAAGCACACTACATGGTAAAACAAACAAACAAACAAAAAACTGTCTCTGGGATACAGCGTTACACCAGAACCAACATTGTCTTCAAATGTTCTCAGACACCATCTTGAAGTATTACATAACAACCATATTACAGTATTATTGTCTGTGCTATTTGTCAAGCTTCTGCAAGCCTCGATTTTCCCTTCTAGAAAGTGGGGAGCAGTAGAGGTAGTAAAAGGATCCACCACCTGGGGGCGTTTTGATGCTTAAGTGAGGGCTCTGGAAAGAGTAAGCACCGCTTTGCAGAGCCTTACTGGAGCCTGAGATGCAAGGAAAAATGTGTACCCCTATATCTGCTTATCAAAATACCTAGCATATTTTGAGCCGAGTGGAAGAAGTTATAAAGACTCACAATCTAACACACATACACCTATATATAAAGCCCCACGTGGCCCAGTTCATTTGCACACCATTGTCAACTCACATAAACCCACCCACGGGGAAAGCAGGGCATGTAACCCCTGGCCAGTTGGACATAATTATTCCCCTTACACAGTAATACAGGGTAAAATTGCACTGCTTCAATATGGTAGCCACTAGCCACAAGCTGCTATTCAAGTTTAAATTAATTTAATAAAATTTAAAATTCAGGGACTTCCCTGATGGTCCAGGGGGTAAGACTCTGCACTCCCAATGCGGGGAGCCCAGGTTAAATCCCTGGTCGGGGAGCTGGGTCCCACATGTACGCCACACCTAAGACCTGGCACAGCCTAAATGAATTAAAAAAATTTTTTTAAATAAATAAAGTTCAATTCCTTAGTCACATTAGCCACATGTCAAGTGCCTGATCGCCACATATGGCTAGTGGCTACTATATTTTAGTGCAGATATAAAACAATTCCATAATTGCAGGTAGTTCTATTGGGCAGTGCTGCAAAGCGTTTCTTTTAAACTAATTCCATTGCAATAAAACAATTTGTGTTTATTACCCAGGGGATTCTGTCTGTAACTGCAGAGTAGGAAAAGCAATCTGGCCAGAGTGTCTGTTGGTGGGAAGGACGGAAAACCATAGATTCTAAAAGGCTGCGTGCCTCTCGCCATAGGTCCCAGACACGGTGTTTCCAAACCAAAAGACGTGTAGCCTCTGCCTTTGGATGCAACCAAGGGCCTGCAAATCTTGCTCCAAAATGAGGTGGCAGTGTCTGATCACTTGTTTCAAAGCAAAAATTGAGATGCGTGACAAGAAAATATTGTCAGTCTACTTAACAGAGACAGACAATAAATCTAAAAACAATGACTAACCCAGCAGTAACGAGTACTCCTGACACCAAGAAACCAAGTCTCCCTGGAGAAATGACCATTTCCAGGTCACAAACATCTGGTCAAGCAGGGTAGTGTTACCAAACCAAACTTGGTCCCCTCGCCCATAGAGCAGCAAAACCAATGTACTGACACTGGCTTGTGGTGAAGGAAAGCGCAGCGTTTGTTTCAAGGCCAAGGAAGAACTGGCGGCTTAGCTCAAAAGATCCAAGCTCCCCAGTGGCTTTCAGGGAAGGGTTTTTAAAGACAGTGTGAGCGAGAGGGTGACAGGGTGTGTGATCAGCTAGCTCGTGCACAATTCTCTCATGGGTTGATGGTGAGGTAACAGCGTGATTTTAAAAATCAGGAATCTCAATCTCAACCTTCTGGTTCCAACTGGTCTGGGGTCTATGTGACCAGCATGCAATTAACTTCTTCCACCTGGTGGAGGTTTTAGTGCCTGCAGACAACTGAAGGGTACGGCCCAGGGTATTATCTGTAGCCCCTGAGGAAGAACCAAAGGCCCTTGACCTTGTTTTATGGCCAAACTGTTATTCTAAGTCTTACTTGAATATTTTTTGTTTTTTTTTTTTTTTCTTCTCTTATTAAATTTTTCTTTTTGGAACTCAGGGAAGGTCTAAGATGCTAAAGATTTTCTACACACAAGAGGTGGGCAGGGGACACAGGGCCTGGGCAAGTGTCTGTCCCTGGGAAAGCTCTGTAGGGTCCCACTCCGTTTCAGTAGCAAGGAAGCCATCTTAGACTCCTGAGGACATATAAAAGGACCCAGCAGTCAACCAGCAGTCTGCCTCAGCTACAGAGGAGGGAATTTGAGCATTAATAAGGATAACCACTCCAGTGGATTAAAGCACACCAAACATATTTAAATTTGTGTTAATAACGATACTAAAAAAAAAAATCCATAAACAAATTGGTCACCACTGTAACAGTGCTGGGGAAACCATTATTTTCAAAACTGGTCAATAAAGAAAAAATTCAAGCATTTATCTTGCTTTTCCCATATAAACTGTACCACTGGATAACCAAATAGACTAGTAAGTTTCTCTTAATAAAAGCATTTCAAAGTAAATAATAATGTTTTAAAAATTGAGAGAACATCATCATTTTGCAACCCTTAGTGAATTAATGGATCTAGGTATTGATTATCAATAGTTGCAAACCCTATAAAAAGAAACATTATAAGCTACCTGATGGATGAAGATATGTCTTGCCACCCATCCCAGCCCCCAAAAAAGAAAGGAAAAAAACAAAAGGGAATCTGATCAAGCTTTTAGGTTCAACAACAGCTTTTTTCAGCATTTATTTTTAGGAAATAAAGTTCAGAGGAACATGTTAAACTACACCCAGGGATACAATGAGCCAAGTCCAGGCTGTGGGAGATCAGAAAACACACAAATTACAAAGGTGTGTGTGTGGTAGGGGGCGTGGGTCCTGTGAATTAAAAACCGACACAGTGCTCGCTTCGGCAGCACATATACTAAAAAAATTGGAACGATACAGAGAAGATTAGCATGGCCCCTGCGCAAGGATGACACGCAAATTCGTGAAGCGTTCCATAAAAAAAACAAACAAAAAAAACCGACACAACTGCGCTGAGATGGCACTGTGCACCTATGAAGATGACAATGATCAAAATGACAAATGTTGGCCAGGAAGTGGAGAAATTGAAGCCCTTGTACACTGCTGGTAGGAATATAAAATGGGCAGCTGCTTTGGAAATAGTCTGGCAGTTCTCCAAATGGTTAAACATAGAATTACCATATGATCTAGAAATTCTACTTTTATGTATAGACAAGAGAAATAAAGACCTATGTCCACACAAAAACTTGTACACAAATGTACACAGCAACATTATCCCTATCAGCCAAAAAGTGGAAACAACCCAAATGGCCATCAACTGCCGAACAAATAAACACGATGTGGTCTATCTACACAAAGGAATATTACTCAGCAATAGAAAAGAGTGAAGTCCTGACACAGGCTACAATGTGGACGAGCCCAGAAGACATGATGCTGAGCGAACAAAGCCAGCACACATAGCATGTGATTCTATTTCCAGGAAACATCCAAAATAGGCAAATCCACAGAGAGAGAAAGATTAGCAGTTACCGGGGGCGGGCGGAGAAATGGGGTGACGGTTAACCGGCACAGGGTTTCTTTTTGGGGTGAGGAAAAAGTTTTACAATTGATTGTAGCATTTGCACTACGAACATACTAAACTCCAAATATACTAAAAACTGATGAATTACATGCTTTAAAAGGGTGAATTTTATGGTATGTGAATTCTATCTCAAGAAAGCTCCCCCTCCCCCCAAAACACCACAGACTTAAAAAAAAATCCCAATAAACAGATATTTAGATTCTGTTCAGTTAAAAAAAAAAAAAAAAGGAATGATCTTGAGGCAAGTGAAAAGGTGAACCATGGATGATGAATGCCATTGAGGAGTTATTAAATGTTATGATGTGATAAGGATACTGTGTGTGTCTTTCTCTCTTAGCCATATGTACTGAAATGTTTCCAGCTCAACCAGAAAGGTGTATGGTATTTGCTTCAGAACTCGGGAAGGTGGGGCGGGCGGAGGTGTAGACCAAACAAGATGGGCCAAGAATGATCCATGTTGAAGGGGTAGGGGAGAGGGCTGCATGTGTCTTCATTGTACTATTCTATTTTCATACCTCTATTTTTTATGTTGAATACAATTATATACATTTTAATATATTTAAGTCTCTAATTACATTTTTTTTTAATCACACACATTTCCATTCTGTTCTTAAGGCAGGTTAGTTTAATTTTGTAGAAGAAATGCTTTCAAACAATACAAATGACACAATTAGAACAGTGATAAAAACAGAGATGAATACTGATTATAACTTATTCCCACAACACAAAGTTACTTATTTCCGTGGTGACAATTATGTGAGCAGATGAAATGAAGACCGAATTCCCTTTTACTCATCACACTGTTTCTAAAGGACCCTGGTGGCAGACTTTGGATTGTCCAAGGCACGATTACGGGCAAACTTAAACATAAGAAAATACGCCTTAAGACGACTGGACTTCACTTTTCGGACATGTGGGATATTTTCCAGGGGGTGGCAGTCTTAACTAGTGGGAAGCTGCACAATCGATCACGAAAGAGAAGCCAGTTAGGGTGCCTCGTGCCCTGCCTGCTGGCCTGGCCTCTGTCGCTGTCCACGTGCCACTTCCAGCACGGCCTGCGAGCAGCACGGACCCGTCACCTCCCCGTCCTTCATTGGCCTGGCTTTTCCTTCCTTTCTCACTATGGTCCCATTCAGGTGCGAAAGCAGACAGACGCGGGAGGGAGGCGGAGAAGCACAGGGGAAAGGCGCAAAACACAGCGCTCCTTGAACTGACACCAAAGCTGGGGCTGCATTCGTTTCTGGTGGGGCAAAGGAGGGATTTCCTTTTTTTTTTTTTTTTTTTTAACTCTGGGATGGGGAAGCATTCCAAACAGAAACCTGTGTCTAGTGGGCAGTGACATTTGAAAACCCTTGCGGGCCTTCTGTATTGGCACAGTGGGTTTCCCCACGTTGCTACTTTGTAGGGGTCAGCAGGAAAGCTACCTCAACCTTTCCACCCACTTAGAGCTTCAACTGGCAGTGCCTACACACAGGCCCGGCAACGCGGCCGGGGCTCTCCCACGTCTGGGGAGCCATGTACCTCAGACGCATATGACTTGCTCTCCACACACCCCCGAGTCCAGCGGCAGCCAACCCATCAATCTGAAGTTTCAACAGCTGGGGACAGAGAGGGCCTGCCACCAACCTGACCCGAGCAGCAACGCTGTCTCCTGGGGGTGTCACTTCTGGCAAGCACTCATGTGTTTTGTGTCTCTACCTCTGTTGTGGGTATATATGCAGAGAAATCAGCAAAAGAAAAAAGAGAAAAAACCGGGACTAGAGGCAGAAATACATAGCAAGAAGTGACAAGTGTGAAAAAGCACACAGTTTTCAGCCTTACCACCACAGACAACTTCACTGTCCGTGATAGGTCACATATCAATGAAATGCTTTTACAAAATTCATTTTTAATAAATGTGAAAAGGAAGGTGGGTTATACAAGGGAGTGCTTACAGACCAAGGAGAAGAGAGATGCTGCTGATTAAGGGGGGAGGGGCACTTTCAAGGGAGGGGCACTTTCAAGGGAGGGGCACAAAGACCCAGGAGGAGGGTTCCGTTTTCTCTTACATTTTGTGTGACTCACCTCGTTTACTCCTCTGAGGCCTCATGAAGGAGAGTGCATTTCATATATAATAAATACATATTAGGCAAACTATAACATCTGGCATTTTAAAAGAATGGTATAGTTTTATTTCATAAAGAATTCCCCCCCCCAAAAAAATTTTTTTCCTCGTGAGCTAGTTCTAAGATTTCTTAAGAAATGTTGGCAAGACTCCAGCATGGGCGGGGGCCTTCTGAGCGAAAGCACATGCTCTCCTGTGAGTGACTCGCCTGGTAGCTGTAGTTCCCACGGAAGCTGGCTTCCTCAAGAAAGCGCCTTCAAAGGTTATCCTGTCCATGTCGTGACTGCTCTATCCATCAGCGGATCCAGTGACTCAGTGAAAACGCACCTTCCTTCTTCTATTTTCACTTTCCTGCAGGGCAGAGCAGCAGAGCAGAAGCTCCACCACTGCCCTCCTTGTCGGTCAAGATCAGATGGGGCGGACTGGAAAGGCAGGCGGGGCTGCCGAGGCCGAGTGAGGGTGGGCTGTGTGCCTGCCGGGGGCTCCGTGACCAGCCTCAGACCCGGGGTGGGCACGGAAAGGTGCACGGAAACCAGGGGCTATGGGCGCCCAGCCCGCGCGGGAGACCAAGCTCCGCAAAGCGCACCCCGCACTGACTTAGGACTGAGCCCCTAAGGTGGCATCTTAACAGAACATAAAGGGTGCGAAAGTGTACACTATACATGATAAATGCACACAGGAGAAACGGGACGAGTGACGAGTTCAGCACATAGTGTTTGCATTTCCGATGTCAGAACACAAAACTGGCCCCAAAGATCCATCTACCACATGGCAAATACTGAAGAACCAAGTTTCAGTCTTAAAATACATCTTAAAGTCAGTATTCTCCTTCAAGGAGGAAGAAAAGAACCATGAATAAATGACAATAGAGTGAATTTGCCTGAGTTTCTGTCTTCCACCCTTCAAGTCAAAGAAAACAGCATGGAAACTGTCGAATCTTCACACAACAGCTACTCTTTTATAAAATAACCTGTTTGAGATGTTAATTTAACAACAAGGAAAAGCCAAGCCCTGCTCCTGTCACTATCAAAAAATACATATTTATAGACTTTCGAAAAAAAATTGTATATTAATAACTTTGCACAAATATTTGAAAGACAATTTTAGCTAGACAATTTTAGAACTTCGCAGAAATAAAATAGGCAAATACTCCAGCAAACATCAACCGGCAGCGGAGGTATGTTAGCCCGCGGTCTCGTGAAAAATGTGATCTTCTCCCTGGGTGGGCATGGAGAAAATTATGTTAGAAGGTGATATGCAGACACTGAAAGCTGGCAGGAAGCTCTCATATCAATGATGGCTTTCCTTGTTCAAAGAACAATCAGAATTTGAATTTCCATAATATATGTTCGTATACAAATTTTCAAAATTCTAATAGAATTTATGATACTCCTAGGAGGGCAGGGACTTACCTCCAGTGGCTGGAAGAGTGCCTGCTACATAGTAAGTGTTCATTCTTGTTCTATTAACAAATGAATACATTTTAAAAATATATCAATAGATGAATTCTAAATCAAAACTGAAGGAAGTGGTTATAATATCTTGTGTTATTTTATGATAAGGACATAAAAATTACAGGTATAGAAAAAAACAAAGCTAAAAGTCAGGCACAAAGTAGTATGGATAGAACTGTGTTAACTGCGGCTGTATAAAAGAACAAAACCATGCAAAACTAATTTATGTCATTAGAATTCAACACAGTGTTTAAGGAAATTTGCAGAGTAATCTGGAAATGCTGATAATGTTTTGATTTCTGTCATGTTCAGTTTATGAGAACTCACTAAACTATCTTCGTAAGAAAAGAACATTTTCCTGAATATAGAGTATGCTTCACTCTAAATTTTAAAAAGCAAAGATAACACATACTGTACATATGTAAGTTGCTGTTATTTATGATCATAAACATAAAAAGATATTACAAGAGCCAGTAAGTGAATTATGTTTATTAGATGAAATCAGTCATGAAAAAAATAACAGGTTAGGCAGTAACATGTGGTATGTTAATTCTTAATAAGCTGAATGCAAAATTAAACAAAAATGATCATACCTGGCCTTAATTAAAGCTCCACAGAAAATAAATCAGGAGAAAAATCGCACAATGCTAACAGCAGTGGGGATTCCAGCTTTGTTCTCGACTTCCTTGTGGGTCTTTCTCAATACTTTTACTCTTTATAATGACAAAGGTATGACAGTAAAAATCAAGCGCGAGAGTGAGGCCTGGGCTTCTCCCCACCTGAACGCCTGCACCCAGCTGGATGGGCTCTTTGAGGTTCCGCCCGCGCAGCTGGCACACCCCTTTGGAGGCCTTCTTCAGCGTCTTCTCAGCGGCCTGTTCTTGAATGGAAGTCAAGTTTGGTCTGTCTCGTCTGGAACAGCAACGCGGGGTGAACCAGACGGGTTTGCTTCCAGTTTTAAGGAAGAGCGATGGAAGCCCCTGCCAGCTCCGGGCACCGGGAGGAGAGAAAGGCCCGGCCGCCTGCCCCCTCCCCGCGTTGGCGGGCCGGGGCCTCACCTGCCTCTCGGCCTCCCGCAGCAGGCTCCGGAAGCGCTCGTCGCGCAGCAGCCAGGCCGGGGGCTCGGCGAGGCCGCGGAGCTGGGCGTCCTCCAGGCGCTGGCGCAGCTCGCGCAGGTCGCACAGCTCCTCGGTCAGCTGCCGCTGCCGCGTCCGCGACGCCTGGAGGTCCAGCTCCAGGTCCAGGGACGTGCGCGCCGCCAGCGCCGCCACGGAGGACCTGCAGGGCTGCGAGACCGCGGCCGTGAGCGCGCCCACCCCGCCCGCGCCCTTCCCGCAACTTCTTCCCCGAGTGACCGACCCCACTGGAGAGAGACAGCCGCAGCGTGGCCCGACGCCAACACAACACGGATGGGGGCCACACGAGTTCAAACCTCCACTCCGGTAACGAGCCAGTGACAGCAAGCTGTCCGCTGTAATGACGACCTAGGCTTTGGCTAAAGCGCAGAGAAACAGACCCTCTCACACGGGGCAGGAGGGCGTCATCTTTCTCAAGTGCTACTTGACAATATAAGCAAGAGCCACAAAATGTTGTGTTTTCTTTGGTTCTGAAATTTCATTTGACTTGCACCTGAAAGGCACAGCTGATGATGTGCAAAAGCTTTATGACAGAAAAATTCCTAAATACCTGACAAGAGAAAAGTGATCAATTACATTATAAGGCCCGCAGAAAACGCAGCTACTGTGTAAAAAGATGAAAAATAGACCGACATGGCAAAATCTTAATGGCCTACTGTATAACGGGAAAAAAGCACGTTATAAACCACGTTGAGGGCTTTCTGGTTAAACACACACAAGCTGTCAAAAACGTTCCTCCCCAGGGAATTCCCTGGTAGTCCGATGGTTAGGACTCCCCGCTTCCAATGCTGGGCTGCAAATTCAATCCCTGGTCAGAGAACTACAACTGCAAGCCGCACAGCGAGGCCGAACATCAACAACAACAAAAAACGCTCGTCCCCACACACGCCTGAAGTAAGCAAGTGTCCTGTTTTCAAGAAAGCTCTAAGATGACAATAGAATTTTGTACACGGAGCTGAGAGCAGTACTTCCCACGCCACGGCTAACAACGCTGGGGAAGGCAGTTAGTGCAACAAAATCACAACTCC
Source organism: Tursiops truncatus (assembly GCF_011762595.2). Classification (NCBI taxonomy): domain Eukaryota; kingdom Metazoa; phylum Chordata; class Mammalia; order Artiodactyla; family Delphinidae; genus Tursiops; species Tursiops truncatus. The sequence continues at coordinate 2,739,327 of NW_022983136.1, forward strand.
ACGAGCCTATCAGCGTTGTTGGGAGGACTGAATAACTGTATGCGTTTTACACACCCCTAACACTATTTTGCACATATACAGAAGTTAAATGCAAATCTAAGTGACTTAATAAACACAAACTCATTTAAAAGCTCTCCTGAATTCATAGTAGAGCTCACTGGTTCCCAACCACGGGTGACTTGGGCCCTCCGGGGACATTTTTGGTCGTCACAACTGGGGGAGGGGGTGGTACCGGCAACTAGTGGGTCAAGGCCAGGGATGCAGCTCAACGGCCCACAGTGCACAGGACAGCCCCCAACAAAGACAGACCTAGGCCAAAATGCCAACAGCATGGCTGCTGAGAAATACTTTTGTTGCTGAGTTATGTATTTTCTTATCACTCTCAGTCAGCGGCTACTCTAAATACAACCACCACAAGGAGATCTGGGAATTTCTTTTTCTTTCAAAGAATTCTTGCCCAGGAAAGTCAGGGAACCACTACCTTACAAATTAAAAGGAGCAAAACTGTGTAAACTGGCGTGACGTGGAGAAAAACTCCGGTGTATATAAAGGAAAACTGTAGAACAGTCCTATGTAGGAGAATGCGCCACGGTGAAAGACCCAAATTTTCTAAACTGTATATACTCCCTTGTCAAAAAAGAAAGAAGAATCTCTCATACAGAATGGCTGTTTATTAATTTATTATATTTTAAAATGTAAAGATCATGTATTATCTTAGATTATGACATTATCTTAGGAAATTAACAAATACTGGTAACATTGACATTACATACACTTTTAAAAATTATATCTAAGTAAACAAGGAAATAAACATATTACCTTTCAATTAATCTTACCTAAAATATTACCCCTTCAGGTTTGTGGAAATAACTCCCAGCGTACATACAGACGGCAGATTAGTCTACGTGGCACATACCTGCTTATAGCGAAGGGTTCATCTTTCCAAAGTGTTTCGGACAAGGGGGGACTTGCGGGCCAGCATTGAACTGTCGCTGTCACTACGATAAAGCTACACCAAAAAGATGGAGGTTCAGAAACACTTCCTCAAGAATTCAACATTCATTCTCTGTGTACTCTGAACTGGATTATTTTGTTTCTCGTGCAGGTACTCGAACAGTTATGACGTTTAGAGCTTTTACCAAGACTTTGGGTTTCGCGTACAAGAAAACCCCACACAAGAGTTTCAGGCCAAACAAAGACAAACCAAATAGCAGACCAACCCCCGGCCCCACCCCTGCTTCAGGTCCATCAACCGAACCAGCTGAGGTTTTCCAGGCTAATCGCGCAACACAATTTCGGTCCTATCAATGCCAACTGCCACTTGGTACGGTGTGACGCTCATGAAAACCCGCACTCCCCTCAGCGCTTTTCACTTTTTATCAGTCATTCTCATTTGCTGTGTTTCTAGCTTTGGCAAGAGCTGGGAAGAGTGGCGTTCCAGATAAGAGCCTCGTTCCTGGCAGGAGGACAAGCCCACACCACTAACACCCACCCTGCCCGTCAAGGGAAAAGGCCTGTCTTTAAAAAGAAAAATAAATAATGCCGACTTCACGGGAGCCGAGACGTTACGTATTTCATTTGGCGGCAGGTCTTCATTTCAGGATCAACATGTATCTGTGTGAAAGCAAAGTCCTGGCCTTCACGGCCTTACTTTCCATGCCAGTGAACCCCAGATAGCAGGAAATGTTGCAGCACTGCACTTACGTGCCTCCCAGTCATCACAAACATATATAAAAACAGAGGCCTCTAGAAGCATCGCCGGTCAGTGCGTGTGCCTTTGTGCAGGGCGCAAAGCACAGTGCAGGGGCTGGAGGCCTGTCTCTGGGGAGGTGAAGGGCTTCCTCCTTCACCGCCCCGTCCTCCTCAGCAAGCAGGCGGGAGGCTGCTCCACAGGGGTTCAGCAGGAGTCTAGGATAAGGAAGGATGGCCTTCGATCAGGCACCTCCAGCCGCGTGATGAAGCATCAGGCCCCACAGGGCCGCAGCCTGATGGGGCGGGAGTGCCCCGCCTGACCCTGGGCTGCCCGGGGCAGCGCGACCGGGACACCTCACTGCGTGGGGAGAGGAGCTGCAGGCCTCGCAAACGTGGCCACTCGGGCCCCAGCCCCTGTTGCTCCCTCCTGTGAGTAAAGGATTCCCTGCCCAAGAAAGATGGGCTCCCTGCTCAGCTCCTGGGCAGTGACCTGTAAGTCCCTAGAACGTTCTAAGTGTCTCTGTTTACCTGGGGACCTTGGCCCGGCCGCACAGTCTCTGCTGACAATGTGAGGGGGGCCCTGGGCCACCAGCTTGACCCTGGAGGGGCTGCAGATGAAGGTCAGCCACGCCAGCCACGAGCTGTGCCCCGTGACCACCCCTACAAAACCCCTGGGCACCAAGCCTCGGGTGAGCGTCCCTGGTCGGCTGTGCTCCGGGCACGCTGCCACTGCTCCGGGAAGTGAGAGCTGCCGCACAACTCCGCTGCGGGAGAAGGGTTGGAAGCTCCGCCACGTCTCTCCGGAGCGCTGCCCGACGCCTCTTCCCTCTGCGCGTCGGTCTGCACCCCTTCCCTCTGCGCGTCGGTCTGCACCCCTTCCCTGCGGCGCACCATCATCGTGGATACGACGGCTTTTCTGAGTTCCGTGAGTCCTAGACAATTTCTGAGCCTTAGGGTGGGCCTGGAGACCCCTCAGTGTCTCCCACGGAAGCCTGAGGGTCTGCCTCTCTCATATGATCAACCTCTGGCTTTGCCCTAATGCAGCGGCCCCTTGGTAGCCCTTTCAAGGGAAGATGCTTTCTCCAACGAGCCCCGTCAGAGGAGCTGGAGGGTCACAGCTCTGCTCGAGCCAAACGGCGCCCCAGTGTGCTGCGTCGTGAGCACTTATCCTCAACAGCGCCTCGTCTCTGCTAGTCCGTGCCGTCACTGTCACACGGCCACGGCCGGCCAACCTCCAACCTGCTGTCCTGTCTCCACGGACCACAGCAGGTGGGGTCTCCCCCTCCACCTGTCTCAGAGTTCTCAACCCTGCGTGCAGATGAGGATCTGCCGGGAGCTCCAACCCTCTGCTGCCCAGCCCCACCTGCGACCGATGAAGAATCCTTCCAGGCAGGTGGCAAAGGACTCCCGACTTACTCTGCAAATGTACTGGCTTCGCGCTCCGGGCGAAAAAGTCTGGGAACGGACAACGGGGCTGCTCCGCGTGAAGGGCGAGCCGCGGGCCCTGCGGCCGGGCCTCCCCTTCGGCAGACTCGCCACCTCTTCCGGGAAGAGATCTTCTGTGTTGGTTTCCTTATCAACCTAGATAGTAATTTATTGTTTACCACGACTCTTTCTAGAACACAAGCATTAAATTAGTGGAGTCACCAAACAACCTTGCCATTTCCACTGGAGCTCTAACTGGCATTTCACATTTAATGAGTCTAAACGTGAATTTCTGTACTCTACCAAAAGTTTTTCATTTGTTCACGCAAAAAAATCTTAGTGTCATCCTGGACTCCTGTCTTTCTCTCACACTCCATTATCTAGACCAAGAGAAACTGCGTTGGCACAATTTTCAGAATTACAAGTATTTTGCACATGCATGAACCTAGAGCATATTAGGCTTAGTGAAATAAGTCACACAGAGGAAGACAAATGCTGTACGGATTCACCTATATGTGGAATCTAAAAACACAACATAACTGAACAAACCTAACAAAACAGCAGCAGAGTCATAAATCCAGAGAACAAACGGGATTGTCAGACGGGAGACAGGTGATGGGAGGAAAGAAATAGGTGAGGGAGATTAAGAGGTACAAACTTACAATCACAAAACAAATGAATCACAGGTATGAATATACAGGGTGGGGAACGGAGCCAATACCTGCACACTATCTTTGTGTCGTGACAGATGTTAACTCGACTTACTGTGGAGATCACTCTGACATGTACAGAAGTATGTTGCATAACAGGGACTAACAAAGTGTTGTAGGTCAGTTATATTTCAAAAGCCAACAAGCTCACTGAAAACAGACAAGATCTGTGGTTACCAGAGGTGGGGATTGGGGGAGGGGGAATTCAATGAAGGCAGTCAAAAGGTACAAACTTCCACTTACAAGATAAACAACTACTAAGCATGTATGTACAGCATGATAAATAGAATGAACACTGCTGTATGTTATATATGAAAGTGGTCAAGAGCGTAAATTCTAAGAGTTTTCATTACAGGAAAAATATTTTTTTCTATTTCTGTAATTTTGTGTCTATGTGAGATGATGGATGGTCACTAAACTTACTCTGGTATCATTCTAACATGTATGTAAGTCCAACCGTTATGATGTATACTTTAAACCTACGCAGTGTTTATGTCAATTATATCTCAATAAAGTGAAGAGAGAAAAAATCAGCTGTTTTTTGACCCCTTGTCACCAACCCTTCATCCAAGTCACCATCATCTCCTACTCAGCACATTAGTGCTACACACTTCTCATTGCCCTGCCTGATTCCATGCCTACCCTCCCCTTGAGTCAATTCTTAGTGCAATTATGGAGATCCCCGTAAAACTGAAGTACAATCACGTCACCCCTGGCCTCAAAACTACTCCTCAATTTCCTACCCCTTTCAGAAAAAAAACAAGAGTCCTGAGTGGACCCTACATAATTTGGCCCCTTCACTAACTCTGCTCTCAGCTGTGACAACTGCTTCTGCTCATCGCCCCAGCCCATGCTCCTTGCTATTCTCTGACCATATTAGGCCTTCCACCTCAGTGCCTCAGTGCCTCATGCTCTTCCCCAGCTCCTGCACTTCCTTCCTTAAGGTCTCTACTCAAAATTCACCTTCTCAGAGATGCCTCAAAATGACCACCATTCCTAAAAATCTAAACCCTCATGATATTATTTGTTCGTTAGCCTCTCTGTTAAAATGCTTTCTTAAAACAGGGTGATTTTGCGAAAATGGTGAACTAGGAAGCTCTAAGTCCTGGTTTCTTCATGGAAACATCAAAAAGCACTCAACTATACCTCAAAACAAAACAAAACCATACACTGCTGAATAGACCCACAGGAGCTCTGCAAACAATCGCAGTCTTTAGTGAGCAAATGAATGAAGAAAAATGATAAAATATTCAAAGTGAAAAAATATTCAAGTGGTAGGAAAGTTTACAGCATTTCATTTTTTACTAACCCTTGACCATGGTCTTTTAACTTAGAGGAGACAGCAGCCTAGTTCCCAATTCCCTCCCTTAAACTAGAAAAAGTAGGGTAGACCTTACTTGTAACATTTTTACATGTTAGGGAGCTAAAGGTTTGGACTAGTTTTGCCTCACTTGAATCTCAGGTGCAGGAGAAGCAGCATGGCCCATCTTAGTCATAGAAAAGGATCAGAAGCAGCAGGTGGGACTCCTGAAAGCTGCTGCTGGACTGACCTACTGGTATAAACATACAATAGACCACAAAAAGCCCTACAATAAGCTGGGTACACACAATCTGGAAAATTGAGCCTTCAAAAATTGAGCTATTTATATAGGGGAATTGAGGAAGCAGAAAGCGGGGTCAGGCAACACACGCTGAAGGAAAGACTCAACACACACTGACGGAAAAAACTGGGGAGGTCATAAGCTTTCACTTCAAGGTGATGTCGAGGCTCACAGTCTGCAAAATCTGGGAAAAGTGCCTGTTTTTTCAAATGTGCAATTTTCAACAACAACCAAAAAAAATCACAAGGCATAGAAAGAAACATGGAAAGATGGCCCATTCAAAGGAAGCAAATAAAGCAACAGAAATCATCTCAAAGCAAGCACAGACAACAAACCTACAATTTCAAATAATTGTATTAGGTATGTCCAAAGAGCAAAAGGAAAAAAACATGGACAAAAAATAAGGAAATCAGGAAACAATATATGAATAAAATAATAATGATGATAATGAGTAAAAGATATAAATTACTTTTTAAAAAAGCAAAGCTGGAGGTGAAAAAAATAAAACAAGTGAAAGAAAAAATTCACTAAAGAGGTAAAATGACATATTTAACTAGATATAAAAACAAGAGGCAAACTGGAAGACAGGACAATTGAAAAGAAGGAATCCAGCAAACAAAGAAAAAGGACTGAAGGAAAGTGAACACGGCCCATAGGATCTATAGGACACTGTGTCAGTGGACCATTATGGGATCCTTATAAGGAGAAAAGAGAAAGTAGTAGAAAGATTTTTTTGAAGATATAGGAAGACTTTCCACATTTGACAAAATAGACATATAAATACAAGAAGCTTCACAACTACAAGTAGGATAAACTCAGGGTGACCCACAACAAGACACATTAGTATCAAACTGAACAAAGATAATGATGTAACACAGAAAGCAGCAAGAGAGAAATTCCTGGACACATTTAAGGAAACCACAGTAAGATGATAAGGAGAAGCGTGGAGGACACAGGCAATTAGAAAAGTTGTCTGAGGACGTTTCTTTCCTAGGACTGGGCTTGCTTTGATTCCTGTTACCAGTATATACAGCTGCCTTTAAACGTCTTAATATAACTAAATTCTCACCCTGGTTCTTTTCTGGACCGTATTTTCTGTTATATTCATCTGCCTATAACCTCTTATTCCTGGCTGACAGCAGGACTGCAGACCCCCTGCGGCTCTAACATACTGTGGCACCAGCCCTGATATATGTGGCCTCAAAGCTGATATCCAAACTATACCATTAGTGGTGTGAGTCTGGCAAGACAAGAACCAGCCCTTACGGTAGTCCCCAGGTAAGGCAGAACACTGTAAGCAGGTTCCACTCATTACCTTTGCCTAAGAGAAGAAATGAGAATTGGCATTTTCTTCCCAAACACGCTGTGCTACATTGGAAAGGGTCTGGGATAAAGGTGAGCAAAATGGCATGAAATTTCCTTCTGTTTTGAATGCAGCTTTTCTTGATTAGACATGTACTTGGTTCTTAACTCATTTCTAAAGTTCTTATAAACTATTTTGACCTGTATATTATATATTTGATGTTTCCATGGGGGAAGAGAGCCTAGAGTTTCCTCGTCTGCCATCTTGTTGATTTCTCACTCTGAGGATTATTATCAGTGGCTCTGGTACACGACTGAAGTGAAGTTGGTGTCAATTCAAATTAGGTTGTTGTAACTTTAGGATCCTACATGTAATCCCCATGATAACCACACACACAAAAAAACCTATCACATATACATACAGGGAAATGAGAAGGGATACGAAACATGTCAAACAACCAAAAAATCAACTAAATGTAAAAGAAAGAGGAAATGGAGGAAATCATGGGCAAAAAAACCTGTAAGATACAGAGAAAACAAGTAACAACACAGCAACAGAAAGCATCCTTGTAAGAAATTACTTTAAATGTAAAGAGACTAAACTCCCCAAAGACATGCACTGACAGAACACATAACACAGAAACCAACAACATATTGTTCAGGAGACCCATTTTTGATCTAAAGACACAGATAGCTTGAAAGTAAAAGAAAAAATATTCTGTGGAAATAGTAACCAGAAGAGAGAAGGGAGATATACAAGCCAAAAACCATTACAAAATGCAAAGATTGATATATATGTCAATTTAATATTGACATATTGATGAAAAGTCTATTGATAAAAATGTCAATTCCTCAGAAAAATTTAACAATTATAAATACATTTGAACCAAACGTAAGAGCTCTATAGTATGTGAAGCAAACATTAATATGAGGTTTGCTATGGATTTTCAATACATGGACTTTAATATGTTGAGGGATTTTATTTCTACTTAAGTCCTTGAGTGTTTTGACAATGACGGTGGTCAAATCATTTTTTCTTCAGGTGTTAGTTTGCCACAGCTGCTCTTAAAAAGCAGCACAGTGTCTGCTCTTACATTTTGGGGTAGATTGCCTCTGTCCTCTTCATTTATTTGGTCTTGTAGGTTTTTACCCTGCTCCTTCATCTGTGCCGTATTTTTTTGCCTTCTCTCTTTTTTTTTAATGAGTGGGATTGTGTTCCTGTCTTACTGGTTGTTTGGCCTGAGGCTTCCAACACTGGAGTTTGTAGGCTATCGGGTAAAGCTGTCTTGGTGCTGAGATGAGGAACTCCATGAGACCTCACTCTGATGAATATTCCCTGGGATCTGAGGTTCTCTGTTGGCAGGAATGTAAATTGATACAACCACCATGGAGAACAATACGCAGGTTCCTTAAAAAACTAAAAATAGAACCACCATACGACCCAACAATCCCACCACTGGGCATATACCGTGAGAAAACCCTAATTCAAAAAGAGGCATGTACCACAATGTTCACTGCAGCTCTGTTTACAATAGCCAGGACACGGAAACAACCTAAGTGTCCACTGACAGACGAAGGGATAAAGCAGGTGTGGCACATATATAGAGTGGAATATTCCTCAGCCATAAAAAGAAACGAAATTGAGTTACTTGTAGTGAGGTGGATGGACCTAGAGTCTGTCATACAAAGTAAAGTAAGTCAGAAAGAGAAAAACAAATACCTGTATGCTAACACATATATATGGAATCTAAAAAAAAAGGCTCTGAAGAACCTAGGGGCAGGACAGGAATAAAGACGCAGACGCAGAGGATGGACTTGAGGACATGGGGAGGGGGAAGGGTGAGCTGGGACAAAGTGAGAGAGAGGCGTGGACTTATATATACACTACCAAATGCAAAACAGATAGCTAGTGGGAAGCAGTCGCATAGCACAGGGAGATCAGCTCAGTGCTTTGTGACCACCTAGAAGGGTGGAGTAGAAAGGGTGGGAGGGAGACGCAAGAGGGAGGGGATATGCGGATGTATGCACACATATAGCTGATTCACTTTGTTATACAGCAGAAGCTAACACAACAATGTAAAGCAATTATACTCCAATAAAGATCTATTAAAAAAATACCACAGACTAGGGAGATTAAACAACAGAAAAGTATTTTTTCACAATTATGGAACTCAAGTCCTAGGTCAGGAGGGTTGCCAGCAGGGTTGATTTCTATTTTATTTATGTCTGGTTTAATCATTATTTCCTTCCTTGTGTTAGTTGTCATTTATTTGCTCCTCTTTTCTAGTTCTTTAAGTTGTAAGGTTTTGGTTTGTTGATTTGAGATATTTCTTCCTTTGTAAGGTAAGAGTTTATAGCCATTAATTTCCGTCTTAGTAGAGAGGAGGAAAACTTCCCACAACGTGGCAATGATGTTCTAGATATGAGACCAAAAGCACAGGCCACAAAAGTAAAAAGGGCACAATCAACAGACCTCAAAGACAACCCACCGAATGGGAGAAAATATACCCAAATCTGGTATCCAGTAAAGAAGTAATATCCAAAGTAGCTGAAGAACTCCTACAAGTCAAAAACAAACAAATCTGATTTTAAAACTGGCAAAGAACTTAAAGAAGATATACAAATAGCCATTAAACTACATGAAAATATGATCACACTATGAATCCCTAGGGAAATAAAAAGCAAATCCACAACAAATACTACTTTACATCCATTAGGATAATTATTGTGACAGAAGCAGAAAACAACAGGTTTTGGCAAAGACTGGGAGAAAATGGAACTTCAAGTGCACTGCTCACAGGAATGCAAAATTGTGCAGCCACTGTAGAAGAAAATATGATGGATTCTTAAAACATTTACTGTTGAATTACCATATGATGACCCATTTTTATCTCTAGGTATACACCCAAAAGAAATGAAAGCAGGGACTGAAACAGATATTTGTATAACAATTTTCTAGCAACATTATTCATCATAGCCAAAAGATGGATGCAACTCAAGTGTACATCGACAGATGAATGCATAAACAAAATGTGTCACATATGTACAGAGGAATATTGTTCAGCCTTAAAAAGAAAGGAAATTCTGATGCAACCAACATGGATGAACGCTGAAGACATATGCTAAGTGAAATAATTCAGACACAAAATGATAAATATTGTATGACCGCATTTATAGCAGGTAGCCAAACTAGGCAATCTCAGAGAAACAGAAAGTGGAACAGTGTTTACTAAGACCTGGTTTGGGAAGAACTGGGAGTTACTATTCAATGGGTACAGAGTTTCAGTTTGAGATGACGGAAAAGTTCTGGAAATGTAATGGCAATGACTGTACAACATTACGAACGTACTTAATGCCACTAAATTATACACCTGAAAGGGTTAAATAGGTAAATTTTATGTTATATATTTGCCACAATAAAAAACTTAATAAAGCTTTAAAAGCTCAAAACAATCAGTATTATACTTTACTGATTTATTTGGTCTCTTGCATGCATGCTCTTGAAAGCAGGGCTGTTTCTTTTCTGTGCTGTTGCATGTGCAATCGGTGGTACATAACAGGTGTTCAATAAATACCTGAGGAAAGAATAGATATGGAGAGTAGGTACTGGTATCTACAAAAATTAAAGAAAACTATATATTGTCCCTGCTATCAATAAATGTGTCATCCATTGAGCAGATCAGTTACACACATTAAATACCTGAAGAATTCCAAAGAAACATGAAAACAATATGCAACAGTGTAGTATTGACTGTAATATGTAAATACTCACGGAATTCAGGATGAATTACTAAGGGAAAATCAACAAGAAGAAAATCTGAGTAATGTGCGACATAAAAGGAAAAAGAACGCAGTCTGAAATGGCATAGAGTGGGCACAAAGCAAATGTAAAAATTCAGGAGAAAACTTTAAAGTGGCACCAAAAAGACTAGGGGGTTGGGGGAAGCCATAAAAAGCCTATTAGATCTATTTAGCTAATAGCAGGTCTGCAAGTTAGGATAAAGTACCTAGGTTTGCACTGATGAGTCAGAAAAAAGATACAGCATCCTAAGCAAAGTGATGACCTAAGGGAAAGATGTTTAAGGGAATCAATCTGAGGCTGAAATGAAAAATAAACTAATGTGGGTGGAAAATAAAGGCAATTTATGCAAAAAGTTCCCATAATGATCCGTTAAAGATATACCGAAGCCTATGGATCCTCTCCCCAAGAAAAAAATCCATATACGTTGTGTAGCATATGATTATCAGGTTGAGGACCTCAGACCTAGGCTAAAGAACTGGCTGTGAAAAGAGAATGGCATGATTAAATCTAGGAGTTTACAATAAAGTAATGTAAAAAAAACTTAAAATCAGACACTTGTACTATGGATCCATTCACATAAATCAAATAGGACTAAAATTGACCGATATTTTGATTTTTAGATCTATAAACTGTTTGCTCTCTAGGGACATGGTTTCCTAGGACTGCTTCAGGATTTTTAGCAAAGACTGAAACTCACAACTTCATGTTTTCTTTTAAAAGCATAAAACTAGCATCAAAATAAATGACAGTGTTGGATTATGATACAGAGGACAGGAAAACAAAGCTGTGATTCCAAACTTATAACAAAAAATTTACTTTTAAAAATTAAGGGGGACGATTTCCCCCCAAGACACTTACTAACTACAAGGGAAAAATATTAATTTTATTGTGGAGAAACGTTGACAGACGTCATTTTAACAACATAAATAAAGCTGACTTCTTTAGCAGTATAGCAAATTCACAACATGTGTCTCCTGATAGTACACATATGACTCGACGTCACTTCTAGATGTTTCTGCCAAAAACACAAACCTGAATCTAATGAGGAAAAATCAGACAAAGCCACATGGAGGGACATCCCACAAAATAATGGGCCTGAATTTGTCAAACATGTTAAGGTCATAAAAGACAAAAATGTTCCAGAATAATGAAGATAAAGGGACTTGAGAGGTAAAAGCAAAGCATAAACCTTTATTGGAACCTTGACAAACTTTTTTTCTTTTTCTTTAAACCACATTTGTGTTTCAATTGGTTAAATTTAAATATGTCTATAGATTTGAAAATAGTACTAATTAGTTAATTTTCTGATTTTGATTACTATGGTAATGAGGCAGAATCATTGTTTTTAGGAAAATACACTGAAGAATTTGACTGGAAAAGGGTATGATATCTATAAGGTATTCTCAAATCAGAAAAGAAATTATATCATGTTAAGTAAATGGAACACTTGATTGTTAACTGGATCCCAAATAAACAACAAAAGAAACAAACCAAAATGCAACTAAATAATAAACAAATAGGACTTCAAAGGAAATACCTAACTTTTAAAAAATACTTATGAAGCTGTGGACTAAGGATGCCACCTGCCATATCAGTGAACAACAGCCATCAGCCACTACAGCTGCCCCCAGTGCTGAGCCCTGAGGGAACTCAAGATAAAAACAGGAAGCCCACCATCAAGCCCTCAGCCACTACAGCCGCCCCCGATGGTGCACCCAGAGGGGACTCAGGATGGGAAAGAACATGATTCTGACCCTAGATAGCTAAGGTGCATATCAAAGGAATGCTTTCAGTGAGCCCAGACTCTTGTATCTTCCCCTAAGTAGAAAAGTGCTGCATTCATTCACTTGAGATGTCCGGTTTTCTATAATTAACTTGCAGCAGTGGTGGAGGCAAGTCCTTGTACTGTGCAACCATCCCTATGCGGAAACCCACTCATTTTAACGAAAGCTTGCTCTGCTGGGAGCACGGATAAGTTCTGAGCATTGTGGTGGTTTTACATTACCAGAGGGAAAACCCAAGACACGTAAAAGGAGCTAAAACGACTTTAGGGCAAAATCCCGGAGGAGTTAGACTCACAAGCAGCACACTGGCCCACCCCACAATTTCACTAGAAAATTTTATCCCCAACAAATTCAACTTTAAAATGGGAAACAGACACTCTCAAACAGGGAAACATGGAGTGTCAGAAAGCCAGCCTCCACACTAACACTCTAGCCAGATTCACATGCAATACGTATGGAGCTCACGCTTGCAAGGACCAACCGAATTAGGGCAATTACACCAAGAGATCTCAACCTTAAATGGCCCAATTGGGTCTGTTTTGACATTTGAAAACCGGGGGATTTTTTTTTGCATATGCAGCTAGAAAAAGATCAAACAGAAATGGAATGCTTATTTCAATTGGTATTTAGAAGCGTCTAAAAGGGGAAATGATAAAGTAACTTCTTCGCAAAAAATCAACAAAAGGTTGCTCAAAATGCTACTAGAATTTTTAAAAGCCACTAGCGTTAACCTTGTCTCTCACTCCGTTCCTTCTTTATATCCTCCTTTATCCGAACTGCCTAACCCGCGCTCTCTCTCTCTTCCACCAACCCCATTCTCCTGCTGCTTCCCCTTCCCCGGGAAAGGAAGACATAAAATCAGAAGTACTCATAGCTCCCTTGAAGGAGAAACCTATTACAGGAAGAGGTGAACTGTACTCTGCGCTTACGTACACATCCTGGAGCCGAGCAGAACTTAGTTTAGCTAAGGACTTTCTCGAATGTACTCAAGATCCACTGGGATTTGCTAAGGATTTTGAGCTAATCGTCCAAACCTATGAGCTCAGGTTTTCCGATTTATATCAAGTAATACAGCTATTAGTTTCTAAAAGTCAAACAAAGGAATAAGTAGAGAAAGCAGGATGGAGAGACCCCTTAACAAATTTTGATTTATACAGCCCACAGGCTCAAGGTGAATGCAAGGAGTTAGCTCACAAATTACTCAGAATTATCACAGAGCTTTTTCCAAAAACTGCCGACTGGTCAAAGATTCAGCAACGTAAACAAACACGAGATGAATCAATCCTGGATCACTATGAGAGGTTCAAGGAAACTTTTAAACAATATTACGGCATGACACCCGAATCATTCTTTAACCACCAAGATGATTCTTTGCTTAACTCCATCTTTTTAGAAGGTCTGGATGAGGAATCGGCTGCTCTAAACGACACGATTTAGGCATGTTAATCATTTAGACATGATTTGTCTGTATCACATACAAATGCCCTTGTCATGCTGGCTGATCAACTTTTCAAAAGTACTAAAAAGAAAAAGATGCCTCTATAAAAATTATGAACATTCAGTTGCAACAATTAAATAATCAATGTCAGTCTAAAGTTAACCCAACCCTATTCAATCCGCGACTGGTAAATTCTGAAATTTGCTTTTACTGAACAACACCGGGTCATTACTGGGGAAACTGCAAGACAAGAAAAGAGAGACCTAGAAGGGAAACCAGATACAGACTGTAATTTCAAGTTAAACAAGAGTAAGGCTGATCTGAGGGAACCTCCTCCTCTCTAACACCCTGGAAGAAATACACATGATTATATGAGGAGAAAACAATTAAAGCAGTAATAGATACAGAAGCTACCTTTTACATTTTGAACCCTATCAAAATTAAAGGCTCTCTCTCTCTAACACCTCAGGACAGATGGTAGGGGTTTCTAATGCAAATATTAGGACGCTTAAATCATTACCTTTAGAATTATAATTAGGAGAACTTAAACAAAGGAGCTCCTTTTTCCTAGTAGAATATACCCCTATTAACCTGAAAGGTATAGATTTATTAGAAACTTATGATGCTCATATTTCTTTTACTGTTAAGGGAGAAATGGTTTTAGCCCTAAAAGATTACTCAGATGTCTACATCATATAATGTTTGTGACTGAGAGTGATGCTGAACAAGAAACTGCCAGGCTTAGTACCTGAAGAATTGGGGTCACTTGATCCTACTGACATAGGGAAAATACATCTGCAGCAGCCATTAAAATTACCACAGACCAAAATAAACCCCTGTCCAATATCAGTCAATACCTGTCGAGGCGGGAAGCCACAGAAGAAACAGAACTTTTGATATCAGCTTACATTAAGAAAGGGCTTACTGTGCCTTACACTAGCCCTGGTGACACTGCCATTCTGCCAGTTAAAAATCGAATGGCAAGAAAATTGAAATTGTCTCAAGCATCTTTTCCAACCACAACGCTATGAGGCTAGATATCAATTACAGGAAAAGATCTTTAAAAATACAAACACATGGAGGCTAAACAATACACTACTTAATAACGAAGTCACCACTGAAGAAATCAAAGAGGAAATAAAAAATACCGAGAAACAAACGACAATGGAGGCACGATGACCCAAAACCTATGGGATGCAGCAAGGGCAGTTCTAAGAAGGAAGTTTGTAGCAATACAATCCTACCTTAAGAAACAGGAAACGTCTCGAATAACAACCTAACCATGCACCTAAAGCAATTAGAGAAAGAAGAACAAAAAAAACCCCCAAAGTTAGCAGAAGGAAAGAAGTAATAAAGATCTGATCAGAAATAAATGAAAAAGAAATGAAGGAGACGATAGCAAAGATCAATAAAACTAAAAGCTGGTTCTTTGAGAAGATAAACAAAATAGATAAACCATTAGCCAGGCTCATCAAGAAAAAAAGGGAGAAGACTCAAATCAATAGAATTAGAAATGAAAAAGGGGAAGTAACAACTGACACTGCAGAAATACAAAAGATCATGAGAGATTACTACAAGCAACTCCATGCCAATAAAATGGACAACTGGAAGAAGTGGACAAATTCTTAGAAATGCACAACCTGCCAAGACTGAATCAGGAAGAAATAGAAAATATGAAGAGGCCAATCACAAGCACTGAAATTGAAACTGTGATTAAAAATCTTCCAACAAACAAAAGCCCAGGACCAGATGGCTTCACAGGCGAATTTTTTCAAACATTTAGAGAAGAGCTAACACCTATACTTCTCAAACTCTTCCAAAATACAGCAGAGGGAGGAACACTCCCAATCTCATTCTATGAGGCCACCATCACCCTGATACCAAAAGCAGACAAAGATGCCACAAAGAAAGAAAACTACAGGCCAATATCACTGATGAACATAGATGCAAAAATCCTCAACAAAATACTAGCAAACAGAATGCAACAGCACATTAAAAGGATCATACACCATGATCAAGTGGGATTTATTCCAGGAATGCAAGGATTCTTCAATATACGCAAATCAATCAACGTGATACACCATATTAACAAACTGAAGGAGAAAAACCATATGGTCATCTCAATAGATGCAGAGAAAACTTTCGACAAAATTCAACACCCATTTATGATAAAAACCCTGCAGAAAGTAGGCAAAGTTTCCTCTATTATGTAGAGGAAACTTTCCTCAACATAATAAAGGCCATATATGACAAACCCACAGCCAATGTCGTCCTTAACGGCGAAAAACCCAAAGCATTTCCACTAACATCAGGAACAAGACAAGGTTGCCCACTCTCACCACTTTTATCCAACATACTTTTGGAAGTTTTAGCCACAGCAATCAGAGAAGAAAAGGAAATGAAAGGAATCCAAATTAGAAAAGAAGTAAAGCTGTCACTGTTTGCAGATGACATGATACTATACACAAAGAATCCTCAAGATGCTACCAGAAATCTACTAGAGCTAACCAATGAATTTGGTAAAGTAGCAGAATACAAAATTTAATGCATAGAAATATCTGGCATTCCTATACACTAATGATGAAAAATCTTAAGGTGAAATCAAGAAAACATTCCCACTTATCACTGCAACAAAAAGAATAAAATACCTAGGAATAAACCTACCTACAGAGACAAAAGACCTGTATGCAGAAAATTATAAGACACTGATGAAAGAAATTAAAGATGATACAAATAGATGGAGAGATATACCATGTCCTTGGATTGGAAGAATCAACATTGTGAAAATGACTCTACTACCCAAAGCAATCTACAGATTCAATGCAATCCCTATCAAACTACCACTGGCATTTTTCACAGAACTAGAACTAAACATTTCACAATTTGTATGGAAACACCAAAGACCACGAATAGCCAAAGCAATCTTGAGAAAGAAAAACGGAGCTGGAGGAATCAGGCTCCCTGATTTCAAACTATACAACAAAGCTACAGTAATCAAAACAGTATGGTCCTAGCAAAAAAACAGAAAGATAGATCAATGGAACAGGATAGAAAGCCCAGAGGTAAACCCACGCACATATGGACACCTTATCTTTGATAAAGGAGGCAGGAATGTACAGTGGAGAAAGGACAGCCTCTTCAATAAGTGGTGCTGGGAAAACTGCACAGGTACATGTAAAAGTATGAGATTAGATCACTCCCTAACACCATATACAAAAATAAGCTCAAAATGGATTAAAGACCTAAATGTAAGGCCAGAAACTATCAACATCATAGAGGAAAACGTAGGCAGAACACTCTATGACATAAATCACAACAAGATCCTTTTTGACCCACCTCCTAGAGAAATGGAAATAAAAACATAAGCAAATGGGACTTAAGGAAACTTCAAAGCTTTTTCACAGCAAAGGAAACCATAAACAAGACCAAAAGACAACCCTCAGAATGGGAGAAAATATTTGCAAATGAAGCAACTGACAAAGGATTAATCTCCAAAATTTATAAGCAGCTCATGCTGCTCAATAACAAAACAACAAACAACCCAATCCAAAAATGGGCAGAAAACCTAAATAGACATTTCTCCAAAGAAGATATACAGACTGCCAACAAACACATGAAAGAATGCTCAACATCATTAATCATTAGAGAAATGCAAATCTAAACTACGATGAGATATCATCTCACACCAGTCAGAATGGCCATCATGAAAAAATCTAGAAACAAGAAATGCTGGAGAGGGTGCGGAGAAAAGGGAACACTCTTGCACTGATGGTTGGAATGTGAATTGGTACAGCCACTATGGAGAACACTATGGAGGTTCCTTAAAAAACTACAAATAGAACTACCATATGACCCAGCCATCCCACTACTGGGCATATACCCTGAGAAAACCATAATTCAAAAAGAGTCATGTACCAAAATGTTCATTGCAGCAATAGCCCACAGATGGAAACACCCTAAGTGTCCATCATCAGATGAACAGATAAAGAAGATGTGGCACATATATACAATGGAATATTACTCAGCCATAAAAAGTAACGAAACTGAGCTATTTGTAATGAGGTGGATGGACCTAGAGTCTGTCATAGAAAGTGAAGTAAGTCAGGAAGAGAAAGACAAATACCGTATGCTAACACATATATATGGAATTTAAGAAAAAAAGATGTCATGAAGAACCTAGGGGTAAGACAGGAATAAAGACACAGATCTACTATAGAATGGACTTGAGGATATGGGGAGGGGGAAGGGGAAGCTGTGACAAAGCGAGAGAGAGGCATGGACATACATACACTACCAAATGTAAGGCAGATAGCTAGTGGGAAGCAGCCGCATAGTACAGGGAGATCAGCTCGGTGCTTTGTGACCGACTGGAGGGGTAGGATAGGGAGGGTGGGAGGGAGATGCAACAGGGAAGAGATATGGGAACATATGTATATGTATAACTGATTCACTTTGTTATAGAAAAGAAACTAACACACCATTGTAAAGCAATTATACTCTAATAAAGATGTAAAAAAAAAAAAGAGTCATGTACCAATATGTTCATTGCAGCTCTATTTACAATAGCCAGGAGATGGAAACAACCTAAGTGTCCATCATCGGATGAATGGATAAAGAATATGTGGCACATATATACAATGGAATATTACTCAGCCATAAAAAGAAACGAAATTGAGCTATTTGTAATGAGGTGGATGGAGCTAGGGTCTGTCATACAGAGTGAAGTCAGTCAGAAAGAGAAAGACAAATACCGTATACTAACACATATATACGGAATTTAAGGGGGAAAATGTCATGAAGAACCTAGGGGTAAGACAGGAATAAACACACAGACCTATCTTGACACATTAAACCTATGAATGGTCAGTTTTCTCTGACATCGTGGAATTAAAGACATAGCTATTTCCTAGATTCTGCAAGGACACCTGGACAGGGAGAGCGCTTCAGGACGGCTTCCAAAACGCAGTGCAGCCCCATCAGGGAACAGTATTTGGCAACGAAAGGGAATGGAGCCCTGATCCACTCTGCGACTCGGACAAATCTCGAAAACATGATGCTGAGTGAGATAAGCCAGACGCAGAAGGCCACAGACTGCACGACTCCAAGTACATGAAATGTCTAGAACAGACAAATCTATAGAGAGAGAGAACAGATTCGTGGTTGCAAGGAGCTGAGGGAGATGGGAGTTATTGCTAAAGGGCACAGGGTTTCTTTTTGAGGCAATGAAAATGTTCTGGAATTAGATAGTGGTGAGGTGCACAACCTTGTGAGTGCACGAAAAACCACTAAGCAGGGCACTTTAAAATGGCACATTTTATGGTATGTGAAGCATATCTCAATTTTTAAAAACCGCGGTAATTTTCAGGACAAACCCAGTTGACCCGTACACTAGAGGGCTGTCCCGCACTGCAGACAGGCACCTTTGCACAGGACGGAGCTCACCTCCTGCAGTGGTTCTCTGGTGTCCTGCCCGAGATCCAGGTGGCCTGGAAATGTCACACTCACCGGGGCAGTGCCCGATCTCCTGACAGCACTGAGGCTGGCACACAGGAGCCCTCTGCCTGGCTCGATGTCCCACCCACTGAACTGTGGGGCTTGTCCCCCAGGGGTTGGCCCAGCCAGCTCCCTTCTTCTTTCCCTCTCCCTCCCTGAACCCCTTGAGCTTTAACGAAATAAAAAGAGGGCCCTCCAGATGGAAAATGTTGAGGATTCCCCAGCTCCACAAGCAACTTTTCAGGATGCCCTTGCCCTGTCTTTCTACAGCTTCTGAGCAAAGGCAGAGGCCATCCTCTCACCAGCGGCTCCTCTGTCCACAGAGGGATGGGGATGTCTCTTGGGGGCATCCCAGGCAACCTGATCCCTGTCTCTCTCTCTCTCTCTCTCTCTCTCTCTCTCTCTCTGACACAGACACACACACAGACACACACACAGACACACACACGCAGAAGGCCAGGCCAGCTCTCTCTGGGTTACTGCAGAACACTGAAGTATTAGCAGATTCATTTTCTTTTTTCGGCTGTGTTGGGTCTTCGTTGCTGTGCGTGGGCTTTCTCTAGTTCCGGCAAGCGGGGGTTACGCTTTGCTGTGGTGCACGGGCTTCTCATTGTGGTGGCTTGTCTTGTTGCGGAGTATGGGCTCTAGGCATGTGGGCTTCAGCAGTTGCACCACGTGGGAGTAGTTGTGGCTCGCAGGCCCTAGAGTACAGGCTCGGTAGTTGTGGTGCACAGGCTTAGCTTCTCCGCAGCATGTGGGATCTTCCCGGACCAGGGCTCGAACCCGTGTCCCCTGCACTGGCAGGCAGATTCTTAACCACTGTACCACCAAGGAAGTCCCAAGGTTCATTTTCTTCTGTTCCACTGCATATACACTTGTATACACTTGACATTCAGTATCTACCCATTGATTGAGAATATTCTACAAATTGAAGAATACATTCATACTACTTTCCCAAAGTTTCATGTACTCGTATCACCATTTGCATGGTTAGTAAATTCAGGGGTTTTCACATAAATATGTTTAACGTCCGTTCTTCATGGAAAAAACAGACAGCAGGTCTCTGTGGTCTTACCCCCTGTTATGGAACATCTTAGTAACCACCAATCTGCTCGAAACAAATTCAGCTCCTAAATGTGAATCATTGCAACCAGGTAGATAGAAGGAGCTCAGCGAGTCTCCATCAGACCATCTGGCCCCCAGAGGACACTTGGCAATGTCGGAAGACACTTTTGGTTGTCATGACTTGGAGGGGTGTGCTACTGGCAGGCACTAGGTAGAGACCAGGGACGCTGCGAAATATGCTACACTACACAGGACAGCGTGACAACAAAGAATTACCCCCCCCCCAAATATTATCAATGGACACCAAGCTGACCACATGCTTCCACTGTCTCTGGGAAAACAACACATGGGGCGAATCGGTTTCCTACTGCTGCTGTAACAAACTGCCACAAACCAGGTGGCCTAAAACAACACACATTTATTACCTCACAGTTCCGGAGGTCAGAAGTCAAAAATCAGTTTCATTCTGCCAAAATCAAGGTGTCAGCAGGGCCGTGTTCCATCTGCAAGCTCTGGAAAAATACACCTCCTTGGCTCTCGCAGCTTCCAGAAACTGCCTGCATTCCTCAGCTCGTGGCCACATGACTCCAACATCTGACTCTGCTGGCACATCTTCTCTGACTCTGACCCTCCTGCTGCCCTCTTGTAAGGATTCTTCTGATGACACTGAGCCCACCCAGATAATCCAGGATGATCACCTCATTTCAAGACTCTTAACTTAATCCCACCTACAAATGCCATTTGTGTTGGAAGGTAACTTACTAACAGGTTTAGGAGACTAGGACATGGCCATCTTTGGAGGGCCATTATTCTATCGGGGCGGCGGGGGGGAGGTGTCTGTTAAATATCAAACAACAGTGAATATAAGATAAAAGTAACCAGTGGGTATAACACAGTACAAGGGGCACACAGTTACCTAGCCAAGGGAAGGAAGGTCAGGTTAGGTAGTGAATTTCGGCTCAACTCCGGAGTCAGACAGACGCCTCCTCGTTGGCTCTGGGAAGCGAGGTTACTAAGTCAACCCCCTTGGCCTCAGCTCCACCACCCGTCCACCTACAACTCATGCAGCCCCCGTGGGCTTTCAGGGAGAGCATCCACCAAGTGCCTAGAGTGCCTGGCACACGATAAACACTCCACGTGGTCCTAAGACCCAAGGGATCCCAGCTGGGAGAACAGGAGGCAGGAACAGCACGGTGAGGCCTCAGGGAAGAGGACACGGGCACGTGTGAGCGCCATGGAGGCAGGTACCTGTCTGCTGGCGGTCACCACTGGAGCCCTGAACATGGAAGCGTGCCTGAGATGGAGAGGCTGTGCAACAGTTACTGAATGAATGAATGGGTGATCGAATGAACAAACGAACAGAGGCGGTATGCTTAAACTGAGTAGGGACTGGGCAGTGGGGTGGCGTACGGGACAGAGCACTGCATCAGGGTCAGAAGACTCAGCTCAAGTCCCTGTCCTTCCCACAGCCGGTGGGGCGCACGCCTTGGCTACAGCCCTCAGATACAAGATGAGGGGTTTGAAGGAAGAGGCCCTGGCTCCTCCAAGAACACAGCTGGAGGATTCAAGCCACGTGTGGTCTTGCCCGAGCCTGACCTGCCGTACACGAAGACTCGGGGTCAGTCAAACTGAACGGTTCGCTCTCTTATTCCAAACGCACCCAGCACTTCCTCTTCCGCAGCACTTTCCTCACATTCCCCCTTCTCAGCCCCAGCACTGAGAAAGCACGAGAAACGCTCGACCTAGGAGATGATGGACAAGGATACAGAACCCCCAGGCTTGAGTGAGCCCTCCTCCTTTCTCTGAAGCCATCACCACATGAAAATGGTGCCTGGCGACCATCACTGTCTCCATTTTATGTGTCTCCCATCTCCCAGACAAACTTGGTCTCCATCCACCATCCCAGCACACAGGAGGCCAAGAATCTATAACTATTACTTCATTTTACTGGATTTGAAAGGGAATAACTGAACTCAGGAAAACTTAGCTCTGCTTTTATGCCATCAGATTAATTTTACTGAATTTACTGGAAAGGCAGCCAATTAGCAAAAGGACCCAGGCTAGAAGCAATTCACCGGGCTCACCCGGTGACTTTTAACATGTCACTTGACCCAACGGTTTATGCACTAGAACCTACCAGAGGTGAAACACAGTTTCCACTTCCAAAATCAGAGCGAAAGGGAAGAAAAGGAAACTTAGAGATTTCCAAGCATCCGGGAGCTATTTTTGGAAATGAATGACTTTTCCATTCACTCCTCTTAAAAAAAAAAAAAAAGAAAGAAAGATATTATATGCAGAACAAACCAAGAAGTGGTTGTTGACCATCTAAATGGAAGAAGATTCTTACAGAAGCCCACTCCTTATAGCCTGAAAAACAAGACACTCCCCCATGTATACAGAGACTACCTATAATCTTAAAGAATGAAAAATGGAAAAATCATTATTTGCTTATCAGAAAGCTTATATAATCCCAAAATAGACTCTGCGGGGTAAATATAGTAAGCCTCCTATTAATTAACACCGAATAAAGGCTCCAAGAAGGTAGCAATGATGCCATCTGGCCCTGTTATGTGGGGCTCCAACCTGGCAAATTCCGGAACCATGCATTGTTTTCTCCTTAAAGCAACAGCCTGTTCAAAAGACTTTTAATATATCACAGAATTTCTCCATGTGGCACAGGTCAAGCCCCATCTCGTGAACAAATGGATCCCTAAAAGCTTTTGTCATGATATAGTTTGGGCCTCCCACCATCATCCTGATCATTTAATACTCTGCTTTGATCTCAAATGTGACATGGTCCACCACTCAGACTGCTCGAGGTTGGCATTTCCAGTAACGTACAACCCCAACTGAGCTATCGGAAACAGAACACTAAGTTTCAACAGATCAGTCCACCTATAGGTTAATATCAACAGCACCCTGCAAGAAGCAGACATATACATGTCAAAGGCACTGAATTTTTCCAAAAGAGGCAAAAAAGTTCTTCACATATTATCCACCTAAATGGTAAATACCTTTTTATAAAGTGGCCATTGAACTCTGAGTTGATGTATGTGGAACACATACGTGTCACTAATGTAAACCACATACAACTCACCCACAGAAACTACCAGTCGCAAAAATGGTGAATTAACCTTATTTTTAATCTTATTTATTTATTTATTTGGCCGCACCATGCAGCACGTGGGATTCTTAGTTCCCTGGGATCAAACCCGGCCCCCTACATTGGGAGCGAGGAGCCTTAATCACTGGACCACCAGGGAAGTCCCAACGTTATATTTTTTAACAAAGTTTTTGGGTATGATTCCCAGAAAACTAACCACGAAAATTATATGCACAGTACTGATCTGTAGACATAGTGAATTTAAACCTAAGGTGGGTTCATACTCCAACTAAAGAAATTCCGTTTTGAAAATATTGAGATTTTTTTTTTACACATCTGTAGCCACATCTGTAAAGATGTCTCCTCACGTTTGCAACTTCTTTGTTGTAACTTGAAAAAGAAAGTACAGCTACAATAATTCACCAACACACCCTGAGCTGGTAAGACCCAATGTTGTTAAATACAACATTGAATGGAATTACTATAAAACCCTAGAAGAGTTTGTTTACAAACCTTGGCCTTCGGTGACCTTGCTTATGGCAGCATATTTTATGCTATTAGGTTTAAAGCACTGATACATAACAAACATCTCGGGGTTGTTGTTTCAGGATCTACCGACGTTGCCTGTGTTCCAAAACTGTTCCATTCATGCTACAAAAGAGACTAATTTATAATGCTGGTGTCATCAAATGTTAATAACCCAGAGACTGCTCATTTCTGTGTCGGATAAATCCGCCTTCCTGTTTCTGTAAGCCTGAGGCTTCCAAGCTGGTCTGCTTGGCTCTTAAAGCAGAGGTCTGCAGTTGAAGAATCTGTTTTTCCAAATCCACAGGGGACCAGAGTCATAATCCTAAACAGGAGAGAACCCAGCCAGGAGGAAGCATCGTGTAGTATGCCGGCTCATGGCAGCTGTGTCTTCTGAAAATTATGGTTTGCCTGGAATACATTTCCACTTGGCTCATTCCCATTTTGTGCAACACAACCCAAGGGTTGGGAAGGAGAAGTAAAAATATAGCTTTGGGAGGGGAGACCTGGAGAGGAAGCAAGTGGGTGACAGCAAATATTCTAAGTTTGGGAGAGAAATTGGTCTTACTTTTTTTTTTCTTAAAACTGAAGTTTAATAACCCAGGTACAAATGCCGAGTCTGCCTACAACATGACAGCCATGAACCAACGCCAAGGGCATTGCTGTACGCGAAGAAGCCAACACACAGCAGAATAAAGCACTAAAATGGCCAAACAGATGGCCTGGTTTATTCACACAGCTGACTCTATCAGAATACTCTGCCATCCCTTTGGAATGGAAGATCAGGACATGAGAAAAACCTCACCTCAAAACTGCACAAATCTACCCAAGTCAAGGAAGTCCCATTTGAGAAAAATGCTCCCAGGCTCCCTGTCCACACTCAAAATCCAAACAAGGGCGTTTCCGATCACAAGTCAAATAACTGTCTAAAGTTGAAGACTTAAAGTCAGGAAAAAAACCCTCAAGGAATAGCCCCACCCGCCCGCTTTTAGTTCCTGAGCCCGGGGAGAGGTCTCAGGTTAGGCAGGCGAGACTTCTCCAGCGGTATTTATTTCTCTCATTTTCGACATGACGATTGCAGCCCTCCCGGTGCTCCCTTTTCCAGAAGCTTCCCAAGTATTGAATGTGGATAGAGGCAATTTTGTACCTTCCTTGATAACTCAAGGTTATCCTTTGGGAAGAGAAGGCAGAATCCGAGTAAATATCTTCAACCTCTGGGCATGCTTGCCTGGCATGCAAGGAGTGTGTTGGATTTACTCCTTAAGAAGCATTTTAAAGAAAATATTCTGCAAGCTCCACGTGAGGGCATTTTAACAGTTCGTGCAAGGGGATTCCCCAAAGGGTCTGCAAGGAGAACAAGTATCAATATTTGCATCTCCAGTACCCAGGGCCTAAGTGGATTTTTCCTGAGCTGTTTTTCCATCAGAAATCTTGGTGCCAGGAGAGGTCGCTACAATGTTTGTACTTTTCCTTGTTGGCAAGGCTGTGGTATGAACATGGAGGCAATAAAGAATGCATAATTGTACCTTCGGCTCAGACGAAAGCCTCCTTTCCCTGCAGTGCTTTGTGTATGCTTGTGTTTTTCAGTCCAACATGGAAAGCCCCACTTGACTGTGAGAAGACAGGCTTTATTCTTCCTAACAATCAACACACGCACACAAGACTTCCCAATATATGGCAAAGCTGGGGAGGCAAGATTCCTCTCACCGCCCCCCCCCACCAACATCTCTACCATCCCAATGCCCCGCACAGGTCTTTAGGGACCATCCGTTTCTGCCTGGGGCAAACATTACAAGGGAAGATGGAGGCCTCGGTCATCCCAAGTTCTGGTCTCTTCCTTTTGTTGGCTCATTTTAGGAAGACAAATGCGGCTGGCCTGCTTCACTTCTCTGACTCAGAGAGGTCCAGGGGCCGTGGGTGGGCCTGTGGATAAAGCCTTTTCAGTGAGGGGCTTCCATCTGTCTCCACTGGCACGCCGTGTGACATTTCTTCCCAATTCTCCTCTGTTAATGTGCAAATGAAGTTAGGACTATGTGTAGATGTTGTCACGATGGTCAAACGGTTTATATTCGCTAAGTGCTTGGAAGAATAAGCACAGCAGACTCTCTGGGTTCAGGCTCCCTAGAAGCAGTGCTCAAGGAGGGGTAGTTCTCATGCAAGTGATGGATGGGGGTAGGGGAGGCAGGCTAGAGAGGAGAGGAGCTAGCAAAGCCATGGTAGCCCAGGTGGGGGCCCTGGAGGGTGAGGTGCACTACACTTTGTCCCACCAAGGCCAGGGGCCTGGTCTGTCATACTGCAGGAGCAGTCCTGGGGCGGGGGTGGGGTGGGGAGTATCACCTCTCAGACATCTGTCAGCCAAGGGTAATCCTCTGAGAAGGGTGTGCGCCCCAGCCAGGGAGATCTGGCTGAGGCGCCGTATCTGCTAGTAAATCAGCAAGTACTTGAGGACTGCGGCTACACGTGCCAAGGGGCAAGGGCTCAGGACTCGAGAATCTAAGGACCGGAGCCTCAGCTTCCTCATCCAAGCCATCTTCCTTTCGGTCTCACAAGGCCTCCCCTGAGTTCCCAGTCTGAACTGGCACCCTGGCTTGGTCTGTAGACAGGCCACAGTCCTAAATGCCTATTCTTAGTTTAGTCCCCGACTTGCGGGCTGGGGGTGCACAGACTCTTTCCTGTTCTCTGCAGCATCCCAACGCCCAGCACAGTGCCTGCATATGGTAGGTCTGCAGCCAGTCTGAGGAGTCCAGAAGATCTCATCCTCAGGGAAAGGCCCATCAGCACTTGCCTCTTAGCTCCTCATGGGGTGTAGCTTCCCCCACCCCTTATTCTTTATCTGATACTTTTTCATCTTGCCTTTCCTTCTGTGAGTCCTTTGATGTGTGTGGCTGTTCTCTCTCTCTGTTGAGGTTGGTGTCACTCCAATGCACTCCAGCCCCATTCAGGATAATTTTTAGCGATAGCGCCCAGATTTGCAAAATTCTGAAAGGACACGATGCCTGGCAGGGAGGGCGGGATTGCAGCTTCAGCCCAGCCATGTTGGGTGGTAAGGTGACTGCAGCGTGGGCCAGGAGGGAGGGACAAGGCAGTGGCAGCCTCCTTGGTAGTAAAGCATGCCGATCAGAAGGGAAGATGTCAGGGTAGGGACACTCAGCACATGGGCATTCTCTGGAACATGCAAGATCACAAAGTATTTGCTTTTTTGATACGCTCCATCCCTTTCCCTTGGACATTTAATAACTGTGCACGTGTAACTAAAAGGACTCCCGTGGTGGAATTTCCGGCATATGATGTTCGGGTGGGGCTAGATTCTTGGGGAGCAAGGAAGTTTCTGCGTTGTGGTGGGAGAAGAGGAGGAAAGGCCTCCCTCGGATATGTCCCAATTACAGTCTCCATGCCTTCACATTCTTTTTTAAAACAACTTTTCCCCTTATAAAAGTAATATAACCCTTTTACAAATAATTTAGACAGTAAATACGATAATTTAAAAAAAATCATCCCACTGAAGGAATGCAAACGGCTGTGAGCATTTGGGGAGGTTTTCCTCTAGTCTCTTCCCCTATGTAGCTAGATATGGATTGCTGTCAGGGTTTTTATCATATCTTTTTGTATCACGGTAACAGTGTTTTAAAACCTCCCTGATACTTTCCTGCATTTCCCGGCATTAAGTCTTGTGGTCAGGGATCTGGAGCACGAAGTAGTAGCTGGGAGATTTGGAGGAAGAGAGAGCCCCATCTTTGGACTTCAGTTTCTCCAGCTATGAGATGTGAGTGGAACATAATTCATAATTACCAATTACCATAGAGGTTTCATGTTTTAGGAGCTGACCTGGCTTCCGCCCGAGCAGTGGCCTATTTGGGTCTCCACTCACACTACTGGATCCTCCAGACTGGAAGATGCAAGAGCTCAGGGCAGGGCAGGGGGCGTGGCCCAGAGTGGGGACTTCGGATCAGCCCTGCTGGGCTCTCCTGGCAGGCATGAGAAGTGCCCACCTGCCCAGCTCCCCACTTCCACGTGTGTCCTCCAGGTCCCACCCAAGAGGACCGGCCTCGGGTTCCTCCTCCAGCTACGGAGCCCCCTCGGCCTCCCTCCCGGGGACTTACCCACCCTCGCGGGACCACCCTGGGTATTCGGGAGACCCAGGGCGCAGCTCCCCTCCCCCACCAAGTGGGCAGAGAGGAGGACCCCAGACACGCAAGGCCAGAGAATGGGTGCAGTGAGGTGACTGCCCTCTCCCCCGGGAGTTGTTTGGGCCTCAAGAGTCAGCCCCCGGCAGGCCGCGCCTGCAGCTCGGGTGGGGCGCCGTCCTCCCGGCCCTCCTTCCTCTCCAATGTGGCCCGGGGGCGGACGGACGCGGAGGCGCCCATCCTGGCTCCCATGCGGTTTCCCGGCGAGGCCCATGGAGGTGGTGGAGCGGGAGAGAAGAGGGAGGAGCGCGCGGAGCAGGAGCGGAAGACGGAAGAACACTGAGCGGGGTTGGCGGGGTGTGAGGGGCCGCCGGTAGCGACTGCGGCTGCTCTGGGGCTGTGACTCCACGAGCGGCGGCGACTCGAGTGAGCCAGGCGGCAGACGGGCGGCAGGCGCGCGTCGGTGCGCGGCTGCTGGCGGAGGAGGCGGCGCGCATGGGGCGGCCGGGCGGCGGCGGGGCCCGCGCCGCCATGCGGTGGCTGAGCGGCGGCGGCCGGGACAGCCGCGCGAGGCCCGGCGGGGGCCGCCTCAGCCCGCGCAGCCCCCCCGGGAGACGCCGCAGCTCGCGCCCCAGTCGCGGCCCCCGCGACCCCGGCACCCTCCGCGCCGCCACCCGCATGGGCCCGGGAGAGCGCCGAGCTGCTGCTGCCCACCGGCAGGGAGGAGGCGCGCGACTACGACGGCCGCGTCTTCTACATCGACCACAACACGCGCCAGACGTCGTGGATCGACCTCCGCGACCGGTAAGGGGGGCGCGGACCCCGACCAGGATTAGGGCGCCCCATACCTTGGGCCCAGGGAGAGGATCGAGGACCCGGGAGGCCTCCGGGTGTGGGCGAAGATCGTGAGTCCTCCGCGTGTGGGCGAAGATCGTGAGTCCTCCGCGCCCGGCGACGATCCGGGCGCCCCCATCCCCGGACCCCTGGCCGAGGGTCGAGGCTCCCCCTCTCCCGGCCTCGAGCCCCAGAAGTGCGGAATCCCCGGCCTCCACCGCGGGGCGGACACTCTGACTTGGTTCCCTCACGTCACCCGCTCACCGAAGCCTGGGAGCTGGGCGTCTGGAATTTCCTCTCCAGGGGCTGACGGATGGCCCTCTCTTCCTTTTTCCTCCGCGGTCTCGCCCATCCCTGTCGGGCCTCCGCGGCCCACTGTCCCCAGGCTGTGGCCCTACAGGCGCCCCCGACCTCGCGGTGGCCAGATGAAATGTCATCTTGGAGCACAAACGTGCGCCCCAGCCTCGTGGTGTGGGCTCCTTGTGTGGCGGGCTGAACCTAGTTTCCATTGGAAGACTGTGCCAGATGGGACACTTCAAGGATTCCCGATTCTTTGGAGTAACCATCAAACTTGTGACCGTTACTCTTTAACGCCTTAAAAATTGAGTTAAAAATCTGATTGAAAAAGCCTGTGTACTGCGGTCAGAATGGGCTATGATTAGACCCATATGCTTTTGGAATAACGGGAACACAAGAGTTGAATTTTAGGTTTCCTTTTTGTGCAAGATCCGAGTAGAGCATTAAATTGTCTTATTATTCACGTAAATAAACCCTACGGAGTGAAAAACGGATGCT
The DNA here is from genome assembly GCF_011762595.2 of Tursiops truncatus. Classification (NCBI taxonomy): domain Eukaryota; kingdom Metazoa; phylum Chordata; class Mammalia; order Artiodactyla; family Delphinidae; genus Tursiops; species Tursiops truncatus. The sequence goes on from NW_022983136.1 coordinate 2,769,020, forward strand.
TCTAAAAGCACCACCAGATTACGATTAATTAAGTTCATGTAATGACTTCTTCGTTAACTTTTTGTTCGATTGTCTGTTGGTTTCAGTGGTTCAGCTGCTTTTGGGGAGAGGCATTTTTTTGTGGAGCTGGAATTCTGTTGAAACCAAGGGATTACAGTGATTATCTGATATCTTGTCCTGTCTGGAGCAACTTCTTTCCACACTGGGCCTGAGTGCCAGAAAGGAAATACTGCAAGCTTCCCAGTGATTTTGAGAGTTGAAAAGGCCCAGCGTGGTGAGAGGCTCCTGCTTCCTCCTCCCTGCACTGGAAAGGCAGCGCTGCCTGGGTTCAGACAGGGAAAAACAAAGAAAAGCAAAAGGATCATGGTTCCCTAACATTCTCTTTGAACATGGCAAGCTTCTGGACTCAGAAACTTAGAGAGATTATAGCACAGTTTATTGGCTTAAAAAGATGCATAGTTATTTTGAAAATCAGGTGAGATCATATTATAATTTTAACCAAAGGCTAGAGCCACAGCTGTCTGATCAAGCCTTGGATGGTTCTGGAGTTGGTAGAACTGCTTGGAATGTGGTGCCCTTTTATGCTGTGTGTCTGTTAAAAATCCAAACAACTGGAAAATGAACCAATTAAAAAATACTGTTTTGCTTAGAAAAGGCAAAGACTCATTTTATGAGGGTAATATAAAACAGTTGTGGTTACATTGGAGTGTGGATTCATGGTGAAAAGTATAAATGTAAGAGTTTCCATTTTAATGGTACAACCCAGGCCATAGGTGAGCAGACCCCACAGAAGACAGCTTGTAGAATCTTCCTTTCCATGTATTTCATACACATTTCCTATGTTCCTCTTTCCAGAAATCTGTGTTATTGAATGACATTTTATACATCACTTATGTTACAGGTTTTTAAAAAGCCCTGTTTCTAATGCTAAAATTGTCGGTGGAGTGAACAAAAGTGGACATTTTACATTTTTTTGTAAAGTAAAAATGTGTACACTTTTATGAGACACTGTTTTTATAGGGAGTGAAATTTCAGCAGGGGACAGCTTGCACTTCAGCTCCCATAGTACCTTGCCCGAAATATGTATGCAATGCTCAGCGAGCCACAGACATTTAAGTGGAGTCTACGGAAGGGTGTAAATGCTGTAATAGTCATTCTTCTTCTTTCACAACAGAACCCTGCCGATTTTTATAGGTGACCGGTTATCCTTTAAAGTTGTAATTGATTTTTATGATTTTTATGATATGGAAAAACCGTGTGTCAGAGCACAGCATTTTCTCCACGTGCATCTGACAGTTAACACCCTTTTTGAGTTGCATTCGATTCACACGACTGGAAAACGGTATTCAAAAAATGAGGGGGCTTCCCTGGTGGCGCAGTGGTTGGGGGTCCGCCTGCCGATGCAGGGGACGCGGGTTCGTGCCCCGTTCCGGGAGGATCCCATGTGCCGCGGAGCGGCTGGGTTCGTGGGCCGTGGCCGCTGGGCCTGCGCGTCCGGAGCCTGTGCTCCGCGATGGGGGAGGCCGCAGCGGTGAGAGGCCCGCGTAACGCAAAAAATAAATAAATAAATAAATAAATAAAAAATGAGGACTTTCGGGCTTCCCTGGTGGCGCAGTGGTTGAGAGTCCGCCTGCCGATGCAGGGGATGTGGGTTCGTGCCCAGGTCCGGGAGGATCCCACATGCCGTGGAGCGGCTGGGCCCGTGAGCCATGGCTGCTGAGCCTGTGCTCTGCAGTGGGAGAGGCCACAACAGTGAGAGGCCCGCGTACCACAAAAGAAAAAAAAAAAAAAAAATGAGGACTTTCCCCAAACAGCTTCCGAGGAACATTTGGCAACACCTGGAGATGTTTGCTATGGGCATCCAATGAGTAGAAGCCAGGGCTGCTGCTCAACATCCTACAGGGCCCAGGACAACCCCACAACAGAGAATTATCCAGCCCAAATGTCAGTGCTGATGTAGAGAAGCCCTGTAATACACGTGTAATTGATGGTAACATTTGTTCTACCTAGGCTTTTAGTGGGGAAATCAAGGCCCAGACAATGTAAGTAACTAGGCCAATGTGATCTGGCCACTGCTAAAAAGCATCAGCCCTGAGATCAAAGCTCAGCTATCCCATCTGACCTCTGTAGTAGGGTTCTGCAGAGAAACAGAACCAATAGGATACATATACCAAGATTCATTATAAGGAATTTGCTCACGTGATTATGCAGGTTGAGTAAGGAAAGTTGACTTAGCAAATGGGAAACCCAGGAGAGCCAATGATATGGTTTCAGTCCAAGGCCAGCAGGCTGGAGACCCCAGAAGAGCTGATGTTTCACTTCAGGTCCAAAGGCAGGAAAAAGCGGATGACCCAGCGCAATCAGTCAGGCAGGAGGAGTTCCCCCTTACTTACTGACTCACAGGAGAGTCAATCTTTTTGTTTTACTCCAGCATTTGACGGATTGGATGAGACCCACCCACATCTGCTTTCCTCAGTCTCCTGATTCAAGCTTTCCTCTCCTCCAGAAGCACCCACACCAACACACCCAGAATGTTTGACCCAATATCTGGGCACCCTGTGGTCCAGTCAGGTGGACACGTAAACTCCCCATTACACCTCCTGACTTGATATCCAGTTGCTCTGTGTTTCTACAACCCTTCATGTCCACAGAGTGATTCATGGACGGCAGCATCAGCAGTGCGGGGGATCTCATCCAAACGGCCAGCCCGGACCCATTGGTTTGTGAAGCGCTGTGTTACACACATGGAAGGGGGTGGCACGGGGGTGCGGGCATCTAAAAAAACGATTTTACTATATTCATTCAGAGAGCCATCTGGTTAGTGTTTCCGTTACTCAACTTCATAATCGTTAGGGCTTTATTTATCATTTAAGAGGTGCCAAGAGCTAGTCAGCTTTCCATGAGAAGCGTATTTAACAGTCTGGATTTGTGTGTCATTCAACCGTAGGCCAAGCCTCCACGAACTTCAGCCTGGCTAACCTGGCACAGAAGTAGAAATGGGCAAAAGCCAGCCCCGAGCCAACCATGCTGTCAGCAATGTTTGATTTTTGCCTGTTTCCCTGCCTCTCCCCTGCCTGGTATCCCCACCCAGGACTGGCTACACAGTTTGCTGTCTACATTTTGCAGTGCCAAATGAAAAGGCGGGACCCTTTTCAGACTGCTTCCACAAAACACCCTAAACAGAGCGGCTTATAAACAACAGACATTCCTTTCTCACAGGTCTGGAGGCCGGGAAGTCCATGAACAGGGTGCCAGCGTGATCCGGTGCGTCTTCATATGGTGGACGGGTTTAGGGAGCTCTGTGAGGTCTCTCTGAAAAGAACATTGATCACATTCGTGAAGCTCCACCATCATGACCTAAGCACCTCCCAAAGGCCCCACCTCCAATACCATCACATGGGGACTAGGACTTCAATACATGAACTTGGGGGGCACACCAACATTCAGACCACGGCAGACCCCTTGTTTAAAAAAATACTAATAATTTCAAGAGGGTAGACAATTAAAACAAGCACAAGCCCTTCAGAGCACAGGGCCCTGTCCATACCTTTGACTTCTAGTCATTGTGCCCTTTGAACATTCCAAAGGGACAGCAATTTTCAGCGATAGCACAGAAGATCATTTTGGGGAAAGAGGCCCTGTCCCAGCAAATCAAACCACTTGTTCCCCAGGACTTCTCTGCCAGCCCAGCTACCTCCCCAAGGTCAGCATGATACTGCTGGCAGGAAGAATGTCCTCTGCTCCTACGCTCTGGGCTCCCTGCTGTTGAGTGTTGAATTATGTCCCCTCACAAATATGTTCAAATATGTCCCCTCACAAATATGTCCCCTCACAAATATGTTCAAATATGTACCTATCCCTAGTACCTGTGAATGTGACCTTATTTGGAAATAGGGTCATTGCAGATATAATTAGCTAAATTACAATGAAGTCATACTGACATAGGGTGGACCATTAACCCAATATGACTAGTGTCCTTCGAAGAAGAGAGAAGACAGACACACAGGAAGAAGACCATGTTATGGAGGCAGACACTGAAGTGATATATCTACAAGCCAACGAATGGCAGAGATTGGCAGCAACACCTGGTGTTTATGTGTATATGTATATATACATATAAAAAATGTTTTAATAAATTTATTTATTTATTTATTTTTGGCCGTGTTGAGTCTTCGCTGCTGCGCGCGGGCTTTCTCTAGTTATAGCGAGTGGGGGCTACTCTTTGTTGTGGTGCACGGGTTCTAGACACATGTTCTTCAGTAGTTGTGGCGCATGGGCTCAGTAGTTGTGGCTCACGGGCTCTAGAGCGTAGCCTCAGTAGTTGTGGCGCACGGGCTTAGTTACTCCATGGCATGTGGGATCTTCCAGAACCAGGGCTCGAACCCATGTCCCCTGCACTACCAGGCGGATTCTTAACCACTGCACCACCAGGGAAGCCCAAGCTCTCCTTAAATTACCCGGTTTGGGCATGCCACGTGCTTTCTCTAGACACCCAGTCTGAATCAGACATAGATACACAATTTGTACAAATGGATAAGAAAAAGGTAAAGAACCCAAGCAGGTAATAAGCAAAGGCAATGGATTCACAAAAGACAAAACCTTGTTGCCAGTGACCACGAAGAGATGCTTAACCTCCGAGGTGCTTAAAGCCATGCCTCCTACCACAAAGAGGAAGTGAGGAAATGGGACTAATTCACGACCCACTGAATTGAAAATTGGTAATTCAGGAGTGTGATTCAGCAGTAGCCAGTAGAGCTGAAGGGGATGACCCTTTCGAACCCGCCATTCCTCTGCTGGAATCCCAAACTTAATTCTTCTCTAGGTATAACAGCTAGAGAAGCTGTGTGCACCTGCCCCATCAAAAGGGCAGTGATACTCAATGATTAGAAACCACCTAAATGCTTATCAATAGGGAATGTGTTAATAAATTCTATTTATAAATTATAATACCTTAAAGCAGTTAAAATTAACTAGGTCTAAATCAACAGGGGTTAAATCATAATGTTAAGCAAATATAGGACATGCCTTGGTGATTACATTTATATGTAGAATTTAAAAGCTCAGGACAATACTATATTGTTTACAGAACATACTTTTGTAATTAAAGCCTGAGATGAAGGATAGGAAAAATAAGCACAGCTTCAGATCAGAGGTGACTTTGGGGATGGAAGGAGAGAAATGAATTGGACATGGGGACCTCCAACCCTACCTGTAAACTTTCCTTTCTTCAAAATATCTGAAGTAAAAATGGCAACAATTCACATCTATCAAATTCGAGTAGTGATTAATTGGGTGGTATAGTTTTCTATGTATATTTTATACATGGGAAATCTTTTATACTTTAAAGACCAGTTTATACTTTAATGACCAGTTTAAATCAGGGAAGCAAGGTACAGCGAGTCCACAGGCTGGAACACCAGGCGGCCTTTAGAAACCACCATGTCAGAGAACTTAGGGAAGCAGGGAAATGCTCAAGAGACATTTGATGTGAACCGTAGATTAGAAAATTATTGTATGGGGGACTTTTTGTCAGCAGACTTAAAAAAAAATATGACCCTTCCTCTTTTCATCACACATAGAAATGTGAAGATAAATGCCAGATGGTCCCTTATTATAGGTGACTTGTCTTTTCTCCAATATATCAGTGTTTACAGTGAATATATAGTCAGTTATCAGAAAAATAAACAATCTAATGATTAATTTGTATCAGCAGGCTGTCAAAATAAACAACTGAAGAGCAGCATTCAATTTCAGACCAAACACCTTGAAATTATTTTTGCTATTTACTGTCTTATGCTGCCCTCCGATGGAGAAATAGAAGAATGCTTATGAACGTAGAGCAATTTATAAAATGCAGATGTGTTCTTCACATGTTGATAAAGATAATATATAACTTTATTAAAAATTAATACATGTGCAGTATAAAAAACTTTCTATAGTTGTGGCGAGCGGGGGTGGGGGGCTATTCTTCATTGAGGTGCGCAGACTTCTCATTGCAGTGGCTTCTCTTGTTGCGGAGCACAGGCTATAGGCACGCCGGCTTCAGTAGTTTTGGCTCTCGGGCTCAGTAGTTGTGGCTCGCGGGCTCAGTAGTTGTGGCTCGCGGGCTCTAGAGCACAGGCTTAGTAGGTGTGGCGCACAGGCTTAGTTGCTCTGTGGCATGTGGGATCTTCCTGGACCAGGGCTCTAACCTGTGTCCCCTGCATTGGCAGGCGTATTCTTAACTATTGTGCCACCAGGGAAGTCACTAGAATTTGGTTTTGATACTCGATTTTTGCTTTGTTTACCTATCTTCAAGCCTCTACTTTTACAAATACCTAGTAATTTGACCCTTGTTCAGAGACTGCTTCAAGTTCATTCTTTCTTTTCCTTTCTGTTCTTTCTGTTCTTTCTTTCTTTCTTTCTTTCTTTCTTTCTTTCTTTCTTTTTTTCATACTTTTATTAAAAAAAGGTTGCAATGAACATCATATATCTAATCTTGGTGAAATTATAAATATTTCTACAATATAAATTCCAATCAGGGTCTTGCTCAGTGGCTCCATGCATTTATAAATTTACTAGATATGGTCAAATTGTCCTTCAGAAAGTTGCATCACTTTATGCTTTCACAACAATGCATGAGCATTCATTTTCCAATCGCCCATCCTCAAACTGGAGGATATACAACTTTTTCATTGACCTTTCGGCAATTTGCAAGGTTAAGAAATTATATTCCATTATTGTTCGGGCTTTCATTTCTTTCATTACCAGTGAGGTTCAACACTTCCCCCTGCTTTTTGGTGATTGGTGTTTCTTTGTACCCTTTGCTTACTTCATCTTTGTCTTCTGTTGGGTTTTTCCATCTTCTTTTTTTAACTTTTGATTTTGAGCTCTGCATAAATTAGGTGAATCAGCCCTTTGTCCTGTATCTTCCAAGTATTTCTCAATTGTCATTTTATAATTCCTTGTTTGTTTATTATCTATATTTGCCATGCAGGGATTTTACATTATTACATAGAAAATTTTATAAAGTTTCCCTTTTTAGCTTCTGGACAAAGATGACTTAAAATAAGAAATTCAGATAACCGACAAGACGCTAGGAAGCTAGAGGGTGTGGCTGGAAGAAGTTGGCAGGCGGTTAGCACCCGTGATGGGCAAAGATGAAGACAGGGTAGGTGGGGCTGCACCTGGGAACCAAAGCAGGTAAGTCAGGCGTAGGCTTGGTCATCCGTGTGAAGCCAACGAGGACACATCTCTACAGCTGTGATTAGAGCACTCTGGGGGCCCCATCAGGTGCTCAAAGCCGCCGTCACAGGAGGGTAGCACAAGTGGGGAGCTGTTGCTGCCCAGTGGGCCTTTCTCCCTTGGGCAAGAGGGCAGGTGATACTGCTTTTATTATGGAGAGCATAGCATGTGGATTTTGGAAAAAGAGAACTTGGTTAATTAGTGCATGAAATATGAAACAGTGAATAAAAACCATGTTTAATTCACCACAGTTAATATTTTAGCCCACTTTCTCTCCATCTTTTTTCAGCTCATTTTTTAAAACATCTTTATTGGAGTATAATTGCTTTACAATGGTGTGTTAGTTTCTGCTTTATAACAAAGTGAATCAGTTATGCATATACATATATCCCCATATCCCCTCCCTCTTGCATCTCCCTCCCTCCCACCCTCCCTATCCCACGCCTCTAGGTGGTCACAAAGCACCGAGCTGACCTCCCTGTGCCATGTGGCTGCTTCCCACTAGCTGTCTATATTTTATATTTGGTAGTGTATATATGTCCATGCGAGTCTCTCACTTTGTCCCAGCTTACCCTTCCCCCTACCTGTGTCCTCAAGTCCATTCTCTCCATCTGTGTCTTTATTCCTGTCCTGCCCTAGGTTCATCAGAACCATTTTTTTTTAGATTCCATATATATGTGTTAGCCTACGGTATTTGTTTTTCTCTTTCTGACTTACTTCACTCTGTATGACAGACTCTAGGTCCATCCACCTCACTACAAATAACTCAATTTCGTTTTTTTTTTATGGCTGAGTAATATTCCATTGTATATACGTGCCACACCTTCTTTATCCATTCATCTGTCGATGGACACTTAGGTTGCTCCAATGTCCTGGCTATTGTAAATACTTCAGCTCATATTTTTAAAGTTGGAATTATGCTTCATATGCATTTTGGTTTTCATTATTCTTCTTTAAAAATTTATTTATTTTATTTTTGGCTGTGTTGGGCCTTTGTTTCTGAGCACGGGCCTTCTCTAGTTGCGGTGAGCGGGGGCTACTCTTTGCTGTGGTGTGTGGCTTCTTATTGCAGTGGTTCTCTTGTTACGGAGCACGGGCTCTAGGCACGCGGGCTTCAGTAGTTGTGGTGCGCTGCCTCAGTGGTTGTGCTGCATGGGCTTTGTTGCTCTGCGCCATGTGGGGTCTTCCCAGACCAGGCCTCGAACCCGTGTCCTCTGCATTGGCAGGTGGATTCTTAACGACTGCGCCACCAGAAAAGCCCCAATCCATCTTATCCCTTGATGCATTTTGTGGTAAATTGCAGACATTAGTACATGTCTCCTTAAGTATTTCAGCAAGCATGACATTAACTAGTGAGCCGTATTTGTTTACAGTGCTTGTCTTTGAATGTAAACTTTACACAGAGTAAAATACACCAATCATTTTTTTTTCTCTCAGTCATTTTATTATTATTTTTTATTGAAGTGTAGTTGATTTACAATGTTGTGTTAATTTCTGCTGTACAGCAAAGGGATTCAGTTATACATATATATATATATTCTCTTTTTATATTCTTTTTCCTTATGGTTTATCATAGGATAGTGAATATAGTTCCCTGTGCTATACAGTAGGGCCTTGTTTATCTATTCCATGTATAATAGTTTACATCTGTTAACCCCAACTTCCCATTCCATCCCTCCCCCAACCTCCTCCCCCTTGGCAACCACAAGTCTATTCTCTATGTCCATGAGTCTGTTGCTGTTTCATAGATATGTTCATTTGTGTCATATTTTAGATTCCACATATAAGTGATATCATATGGTATTTGACTTTCTCTTTCTGACTTATTTCACATAGTATGATAATCTCTAGTTGCATCCGTGTTGCTGCAAATGGCATTATTTTGTTCTTTTTTATGGCCGAGTACTAGTCCATTGTATACATGTACCACATCTTCTTTATCCATTCATCTGTCAGTGGACACTTAGGTTGTTTCCATGTCTTGGCTATTGTGAATAGTGCTGCTATGAACATAGGGGTGCATGTATCTCTTTGTATTAGAGTTTTGTCTGGGTATATGCCCAGGAGTGGGGTTGCTGGATCATATGGTAATTCAATTTTTAGTTTTTTTGTTTGTTTGTTTTTTCTGTACGCGGGTCTCTCACTGTTGTGGCCTCGGTGTGCAACCAATTTCTGTATGTTAATCTTGTATCCTGCTACGTTTCTGAATTCACTGATCAGTTCTAGTATTTGTGTGGAGTCTTTAGGGTTTTCTATATAGAGAGTCATGTCATCTGCATATAATGACGATTTTACCTCTTCCAATTTGGATAACTTTTATTTCTTTTTCTTGTCTGATTGCTGTGGCTAGGACTTCCAATACTATGTTGAATAGAAGAGGTGGAAGTGGGTATCCTTGTCTTATTCCAGATGTTAGCGGGAAGGCTTTCAACTTTTCATCATTGAGTATTATATTGGCTCTGGGTTTGTCATAAATAGCTTTTATTATGTTGAGATATATTCCCTCTATACTCACTTTGGTAAGAGTGTTTATCATGAATGGATGTTGAATTTTGTCAAATCTTTTTTCTGCATCTATTGAGATGATCAAGTGGTTTTTGACTTTTGTTTATGTGGTGTATCACATTGATTAATTTGCATATGTTGAACCATCCTTATGAGCTTGGGATGAATCCCACTTGGTTGTGATGTATGATTTTTTTATGTGTTGTTGGATCTAGTTTGCTATATTTTGTTGAGAATTTTTGCATCTATATTCATCAAAGATATTGGCCTGTAATTTTCTTTTTTGGTGGTGTCTTTGTCTGGTTTTGGTATCAGGGTGATGGTGGCTTCATAGAATGTCTTTGGGAGTGTTCCCTTCTCTTCAGGTTTTTGGAAGAGTTTGAGAAGGATCAGTATAAGTTCTTCTTTGTATGTTGGGTAGAATTTGCCTGTGAAGCCATCTGGTCCTGGACTTTTGTTTGAGGGGGAGTTTTTCTTTAATAAATTTATTTATTATATTTATTTTATTTTTGGCTGCACTATCTTGTTGCCATGCACGGGCTTTCTCTAGTTGTGGTGAGCAGGGGCTACTCTTCATTTGGAGCTCGGGTTCTAGACACACAGGCTTCAGTAGTTGTGGCACATGGGCTCAGTAGTTGTGGCTCGTGGGCTCTAGAGCACAGGCTCAGTAGTTGTGGCACACGATCTTAGTTGCTCTGCAGCATGTGGGATCTTCCCGGATCAGGGATCGAACCCATGTCCCCTGCATTGGCAGGTGGCTCCTTAACCACTGCACCACCAGGGAAGCCCTGTGGGGGAGTTTGTAAACTACGGATTCTATTTCATCTCTAGTGATTGGTCTGTTCAAATTATCTATTTCTTTTTGAGTCAGTTTTGGTGGCCCGTATGTTTCTAGAAAGTTGTCCATTTCTTCTAAGTTGTCGAATTTATTGGCATATAATTGTTCATAGTATTCCCTTATGGTTTTGTGTTTGTATGGTGTCAGTTGATATGTCTCCTTTTTCATTTCTTATTTTGTTTATTTGGGTCTTCGCTCTCTTCTTCTTGGTGAGCCTGGCCAAAGGTTTGTCGATTTTGTTTACCCTGTATCACTATGAACTCTCATCTAAGAACTGCTTTTGCTGCATCCTGTAGATTTTGTATGATTGTGTTTTCATTGTCATTTGTCTCAAGTTGTTTTTAAATTTCATCTTTTATTTAATTGTTGACCCATTGGTTTCTTTTTAGTAGCATATTGTTTAGTCTCTGTGTAATCATTTTTTTCTCGTTTCTGTTTCACTGGTTGATTTCTCGTTTCATGCCGTTGTGGTCAGAAAAGATGCTTGAGATCATTTCTATCCTCTTAAATTTGTTGAGGCTTGTTTTATGCCCTAATATGTGGTCAGTCCTAGAGAATGTTCCATGTGCACTTGAAGAGAATGTGTATGCTGGGTTTTTCTGCATGTAATGTCCTGAACATATCAATTAAGTCTAACTGTCCTATTGTATTATTTAAGACCTCTGTTGCCTTATTGATATTTTGTTTAGAAGATCTGTCCATTGATGTGAGTGGGGTGTTAAAGTCTCCTACTATTATTTTATTCCTGTCAATTTCTCCCTTTATGTCTGTATTTATTTAATGTATTTGGGTGCTCCTATATTAGGTGATATATGTTGACAAGTGTAAAATCCACTTCTTGTTGGATCCTTTTATCATTATATAGTGTTGTTCTTTATCTTTCTTTATGACCTTTGTTTTAAAGTCTATTTTGTCTGATACGAGTATTGTGACCCCTGATTTCTTTTATTTCCATGAAATATCTTTTTCCATCACCTCACTTTCAATCTATGTGTGTCCTGTGCCGTAAAGTGGGTGTCTCCTAGGCAGCATATTGGATTAGAAAACAAGAGCCTACAATCTGCTACTCTGTGTCTTTTGATTGGAGCATTTAGTCCATTGATGTTTAAGGTAATTATTGAGAGATATGTATTTATTGCCATTTTAACCTTGTTTTCCCATTGATTTTATATTTCTTTTTTGTCCCTTTATTTTTCTTTTTCCTTTTTCGGTTTGATGATTTTCTTTCGTATTATATTCTCTTTTTGTTTTTTGTGATTCTATTGTATGTGTCTGATTTGTGGTACCCTGTTTTTCAAGTATGTTAATCTCATCCTATATCTGCTTGCCTTAGACTGGTAGTCATATAGGCTCAAACACATTGGAGGAACTGAAAAAAAAAATCTATTTTTCTTACTCTCCTACCCCACATTTTATGATTTTGATGTCCTCTTTTACACTCCACGTTCATCCTTTTGCTGTTCATGGTGGTTATCATCACTTTCATAGAAATTTTTTAAAAATCTGGGTACTGGCTTATTTAGGTGATTTGCTCTCCAATTGTGATTTTCTCTTTCCTATATACTTTGACTTCTTTTGTATTTAGAGAAGACCTTTCAATACTTCCCTTAGCATTTAGCATTGCTGTATTTTTTTAGTTTTTGCTCGTCTGAGAAATTCTTTATCTCTCCTTCTATTCCAAATGATAATCTTGCTGGATAGAGCATCCTAGGTTGCAGATTTTTCCCTTTCAGGACTTCGAATATATCTTGCCACTCCCTTCTGGCCTGCAATGTTTCTGTAGAGAAATCAGCTGATAGCCTTATGGGAGTTCCTTTGTGATTAACTCTTTGTTTTTCTCCTATTGCCTTTAGAGTCCTCACTTTAACTTCTGCCATTTTTATTATAATAGGGCTTGGTGTAGCTCTGTGTGGGTTTACCCTGTTTGGGACCCATTGTGCTTCCTGTACCTGGATATCTGTTTCCTTCTTTAAGTTTGGGAAGTTTTCAGCCATCATTTCTTCAAACACATTTTTGATCCCATTTTCTCTTTCTTCCCCTTCTGGAATCCCTATTAGGTGTAGATTGGCATGTTTTATGTTACCCCACAGGTCTCTTATATTGCTTTCATTTTTTTTTCATTTGGCTTTCTGTCTGCTCTCCTGATTGGGTGATTTCCATTATTCTATCTTCCAGGTCACTTATTCATTCTTCTGCACTATTTACTCTGCTACTCATTGCCTTTAGTTCAGTTTTTGTTTTGGCAAATGAGTTTTCTAATTTTTCTTGGTTGCTCTTTATAGTTTCTAGTCCCTTTTTACAATAGTCTGCATTTCTGTCAATAGTCTTTCTTAATTCCTTCAGTATTTTCATTATCTCCTTTGAGAAATTGGTGTCTATTAGACCAAAGAGGTCTGTTCCATTGTTTGTTTCTTTCAGGGGAATTCTCTTGGGCTTTTAATTGGGAGTGGTTCCTCTGCTTCTTCATTTTACTTATATTTCTCTTATTCTGTGAGTTTAGGAGAAACACTTTTATCTCCTGTGGTGTGGAGGGATATTTGTATGTGGCAGTGTCCCTATGTAGCTTGTGTGGGTTTAGTATTTTTGGTGCAAGGGCCGTTTTTAGTATGGATGCCTGTTGCCTCTTTCCTCAGTGTGTGCTGGCTTGATAGGGCGTATGCATATGCAGTGGCTGGTGTGCGGTCGTGGGGTTCTTGCTGGCGGTGGTGGCTCATGCACGCCCCCAGAGCACACGATGGGAGCAGAGGTGGCTCATGACGGCTCCTGGAGCTCGTCTAGGTGATGTCCTGCCTCCTGAGAGCTTATGCAGGGAAAAAAGCTGTAATGGCAGGTCCCACCCATCCCGTTGTGCGTCGCCTACACAGTGGCACCTGGCCTCTAAGGTGGCCCAGGCTTCCTCCGTGTACACCCTCAGATGCCATTGCCTCAGGCTTCAGCACAGCCCACCCCAGTCTTCTCCATGAGTCTATTTCTGCACAGCCCACCGCAGTCTTCTCCATTGGTCCGATCTCCAAAGCCCAAGCTTCCACACCTAGATCATACCGGCACTGGCGGACGCATATCTCAGGCTGGGGAGTGCAGAGCAGTGACACTGACCGTCTGTGCAGGTTTCTCTCCATTCTGGCTGCTGCAAACCAGTTGCTGCATTCTCCTCCAAGGCTCCTTAGCTCTCCCCTGTCCTGGCTGATCTCTCCGCTGGTGAGGGGACTTCCACGGTGCAGGAACCTTTCCTCTTTCACAGCTCCCTCCCAGCAGTGCAGGTCCTTTCCTGATTCCATTCTCACTTTCTTTTTTTTTTTCTTTTGTCCTACCGAGTTATGTGGAGATTTTCTTGCCCTTTTAGAGGTCTGAGATCTCCTGCCAGCATTCAGTAGATATTCTGTAAGAATTGATCCACGTGTAGAGGTATTTTTGATGTATTCGTGGGAGGAGGTGAGCTTCATGTCCTACTACTCTGTCTTGATCACTCCCTCTGCACCAATCTTGATATGTGTAGGTTTCTTACCCATTTTTTTTCTTTACCATTTTATCATAAGCATTTTGCTTAGAATCATATTGAGCCGACACACACACATCAATGTGACTCAATGCACAGCCTATAATAGCACACACAGCCAGACACACACAAACACCTCTCTGTGACTCAATGCACAGTTTATACCAGCACACACACACACACACACACACACACATCTAAATGTGACTCAATACTCAGCCTATACCAACACACACACACACACACATACACGGCTCTCTGTGGCTCATTGCACAGCCTGTACCAGCACACACACATGGCTCAATGTGACTAATGTACAGCCTATACCAGCACACAGACACATGCACACACATACCTCAATGTGACTCAATGAACAGTCCATACAGGCAGATAAACACACACACACCACACACCTCACTGTGATTCAATGCTCAGAGTGTACCAGCAGACACACACACACACACACACACACACACACATGGCTCAATGTGACTTAATGCACAGATCATACCAGCACACACACACACAAACACACACGGCTCACTGTGACTCAGTGCACACTGTATACCAGCACACACGGCCACAAACACACAAGGCTCACTGTGACTCAGTGCACAGTCTGTAGCACCACACACACACACGCACCTCAGTGACTCAATGCAAAGCCCATAGCAGCACACACACACACATACACACACCTAACTGATTTAATGCTCCGCATATACCAGTGCATATACACACAGGCATGCACAGCTCATTGTGACTCAGTGTGCAGTCCATAGCAGCACATACACAGACAGACAACACATCTCACCTTAAATCAATGCTCAGACTATAGCAGCCCCTAAACACACACACATACACACGGTGCACTGTGTCTCAATGCTCAGCCTATACCAGCACACACACAAACACACACACACACCCCAATGACTCAATGCAAAGCACACAGATACACGCAGCTAAGTGTGACTCTATGCTCAGCCTATACCAACACACACACAGACACACACACACACACACACACACACACACACACGGCTGTGACTCACTGCACAGCCTGTACCAGCACAAACACATGGCTCACTATGATTCAGTGCTTAGTCTGTAGCAGCACACACACACACACACACACACACACACACACACACACACACACACCTCTCACTGTGACTCAATGCAAAGTCCATACAAGCAAACACTCACAGAACCTAACTGTGACTCACTGCACAGTCTATACCAGCACACACACACACACACACACACACGGCTCACTGTGCCTCAGTGCACAGCATATAGCAACCCCCCACTCCCACACACACTTGTCAGTGTGACTCAAAGCACTGCCTATACCAGTACACACACACACAGACACACACACACGGCTCACTGTTAGTCAATGCACAGCCTATATCACCACACTCAGACACACACAGACACACACAGAAGGCTCACAGTGAGTCAATGCCAAGTCTGTAGTATCACACACACACCCCTCAGTTACTCAATGCAAAGCCCATACCAGCACACACAGACACACACACGGCTCACTGTGACTCAGTGTATAGCCTATACAGCACACACACACACACACACAGACACACACACACACATGCCTGGCTCAATCTGACTTAATGCACAGAGCATACCAGCACACACACACACACACGGCTCACTGTGACTCAAGGCACAGCACATACCATTACAGACACACACACACACAACTCATTGTGACTCAATGCACAGCCTATAGCAGCACACACACAGAAACACAAACACACACAGCTCACTGTGACTCAATGCACAGTCTATATCAGCACTCACACACACACAACTCATTGTGAGTCAATGCACAGCATGTAGCAGCACACACACAGAATCTCACACATACACCTCAGTGACTCAATGCAAAGCCCATACCAGCACTCACAGACACATAGACACACCTAATTGTGATTCAGTGCTCAGCCTATACCAGCACACACACAGACACACACACACACACCATACTGTGACTCAGTGCACACTCTACACCACCACCTAGACACACACACACACACACACACACACACAGCTCATTGTGACTCAGTGTACACTCCATACCAGCACAGACACAGATACACAACACACTTCACTCTAACTCAATGCTCAGACTATACCAGCCCACATGCCCATACACACAGAGGCAGACACATGGCTCAGTGTGACTCAGTGCACAGCCTACACCATACACACACAAACAGCACACACCCACACAGCTCACTTGACTCAATGCTCAGTCTATACCAGCAGACACAAGCAGACACATGCATGGCTCACTCTGACACAATGCACAGCACAGCCTATACCAGCAGACACAAGCATACACATGCATGGCTCACTCTGACACAATGCACAGCCTATACCAGCACACACACACACACACATGCACGGCTCAATGTGACTTAATGCACAGACCATACCAGCACGCACACAAACACACACACACACGGCTCACTGTGATTCAAGGCACAGTCTATACCATCACACACACAGACACACAACTCATTGTGACTTAATGCACAGCCTATAGCAGCACACACACACACACACACGGCTCACTGTGACTCAATGCACAGTCTATACCAGCACACGCACACACACACAACTCATAGTGATTCATTTCACAGTCTGTAGCACCACACACACAGACATATACACATACACCTCAGTGACTCAATGCAAAGAGGAAATAAAAAAATACCTAGAAACAAATGACAATGGGGACACGACGACCCAAAATCTATGGGATACAGCAAAAGCAGTTCTAAGAGGGAAGTTTATAGCAATACAATCCTACCTTAAGAAACAGGAAACATCTCGAATAAACAACCTAACCTTGCACCTAAAGCAATTAGAGAAAGAAGAACAAAAAGACCCCAAAGTTAGCAGAAGGAAAGAAATCATAAAAATCAGATCAGAAATCAATGAAAAAGAAATGAATGAAACGATAGCAAAGATCAATAAAACTAAAAGCTTGTTCTTTGAGAAGATACACAAAACTGATAAACCATTAACCAGACTCATCAAGAAAAAAAGGGAGAAGACTCAAATCAAAAGAATTAGAAATGAAAAAGGAGAAGTAACAACTGACACTGCAGAAATACAAAGGATCATGAGAAATTACTATAAGCAACTATATGGCAATAAAATGGACAAACTGGAAGAAATGGACAAATTCTTAGAAAAGCACAACTTTCTGAGACTGAACCAGGAAGAAATAGAAAATATGAACAGACCACTCAACAAGCACTGAAATTGAGAGTGTGATTAAAAATCTTCCAGCAAACAAAAGTCCAGACCAGATGGCTTCAGATGGCTTCACAGAACCAGATGGCTTCACAGGAGAATTCTACCAAACATTTAGAGAAGAACTAACAGCTATCCTTCTCAAACTCTTCCAAAATACAGCAGAGGGAGGAACACTCCCAAACTTATTCTACGAGGCTACCCATTCTGATAGCAAAACCAAACAAAGATGTCACAAAGAAAGAAAACTACATGCCAATATCACTGATGAACAAAGATGAAAAAATCCTCCACAAAATATTAGCAATCAGCATCCAACAGCACATTAAAACGGGCATACAAGGGCATTTTTCACAGAACAAGCATAAAAAATTGCACGGTTTATATGGAAACACCAAAGACGCCAAATAGCCAAAGCAATCTTGAGAAAGAAAAATTGAGCTGGAGGAATCATCAGGCTCCCTGACTTCAGACTGTACTACAAAGCTACAGTAATCAAGACAGTATGGTTCTGGCACAAAAACACAAATACAGATAATGGAACAAGGTAGCCCAGAGATAAACCCATGCACATATGGTCACCTTATTTTTGATAAAGGAGGCAAGAATATACCCTGATCCATAAGAGTCAAGCCCTGTGTCTGGGATGTAATAGTTGCTCAACACAGTTCTATTCTAATTCTAATAACTGCTCAAAGGAATTGAGGGCATGTTATGTATGAGGCGCTGAGCTGGGTACACTGCATGTTTTTCATTCAAATCTTCACCCCACCTCTGCAACGTGAGGATGATCTGTGGCTCCATTCTACATTTGGAGAATCTGAAGCTCAAGAGCGGTTAAATAACTTTCACAAAAACACACTGCAGAGATCTGTCCAGCTCTGGGGGCCACTAAAGGAGGCATTGGCTAAAAGCCTCTCTTTTCCCAGATATAAATACAAAGCTCTCTTCTTTCTTTCTCACAGTCCTGTAGCTGTGTGGTACAGGACATAGTTCCACTTATGTCTTGGTAGCCTTAACATTGTAAATGTCATATTTCAGCAGACCTTCCAAATGTCTCTAAATCATGTATCTATATCTCCTTCTGTTGTGTGCAATTCCATCATTTGAGTTGCTTTCTGTTTGTGCTTGTCAACGTCCTGCACTCCATCAGCAAAGCCCCTTGTAATGTCAGAAGGCTCTGAACTGAATTTTACAAATCTTCAAGGGATCAATATAGATGTTATACTGAAATGTTTTTCTTCACTTTTTGGCCTAAAGTTAAGAAAATGCTATTTGTCATGAACGTGTAATTCATGAATGGGGTTATTAATATCAATATAGGCTCAAGGATAACTTGAGTGGATAAAATAAATATGTTTCAGTTCTTTCTATTTGGCTTGACAATCTTTGCCCCAGGGTTAAGCAAATACATAAAAAAATCTCTGGAAAGTAGAAATGGAAGCCTGCATTTTACCTTTTTGGGGGTTGTGATCAATGTGGATTTTGCTCCTTTTTAAGAATTTTTCCCTTCCTGAGTGTCTACCTATGGCCAATGAGTAAATCCACACAGTAGTGTTAGGAAGGAGATGCTCCTGGGAGATTGTGGCAGGTACGCCGGTAAAGAGTAAAGATGCAATGGGCTCTGAAAACTACATCCTACATCCTCTTCGGAATGGATAACAAACAGTGGAAGAGGGAAAAGCAGAAACTCTGTGACGTCCGGCAGGACAGAGAAGAGGCCTGTTTAACTGTATTTGTTCAATATCTCTCATTATATTTTTAATGACCTATGTGTCAACATCAGCCAAACAGAGATCTCTTTGGCAACCGTTGGACTAATTATTATAGCCAGCTATTAGAATATTTTATTTACATACTTTGGTTAAAGTGCAACTTAAATATATAAACATTATACTGTCACGTGTATCATACATGATATTATCATATATATCATATATCATACATCATATATTATCAGATGTATCATATAGCATCTGTAATATATGTATTATATATTATCATACATCATAGGTATCATATGCCATGTATAATATATTAATTATCACATATATCATGAATATATTATATAATATATATAAATTGTGGAAACCCCTCCAGGTTCTCTATTTTTGCTCTGGTTAGAGACTCACAGCAATAGTTGTGTACTGTGTTGGGACCAACACTCTAATCACTTTATTGAAAACCAATTTGGATATTTCAAGGAGTAGGTGACATTCTGATAATTCTTTACTGCTGCCTTAGATGCCATAGAGAACACAGATTGTTTATTTTAAGCAAATAAGGGATGAATAAATAAAACTGTGGGCACGAGAACAATCCTTCCATCGGATGTCATTTACTCTGTCATCGAACAGAATGTACTGAGTGTCTAATAAATACAAGCACTGGTCTAGGGCGTATATTTTTCTCCTATAAAATGATGGAGAAAGGGCTTCCGTGGTGGCACAGAGGTTAAGAATCCGCCTGCCAATGCAGGGGACACGGGTTTGAACGCTGGTCCGGGAAGATTCCACATGCTGTGGAGCATCTAAGTACATGCACCACAACTACTGAGCCTGCGCTCTAGAGCTCACGAACAACAACTACTGAAGGCTGTGTGCCACAACTACTGAACCTGTGCTCTAGAGCCTGCGAGCCACAACTACTGAAGCCTGTGCGCCTAGAGCCCATGCTCCGCAACAAGAGAAGCTACCACAGTGAGAAGCCTGCACACCGCAACGAAGAGTAGCCCCTGCTCGCCACAACTAGAGAAAGACCACATGCAGCAATGAAGACCCAATGCAGCCAAAAATAAAAAAT
Source organism: Tursiops truncatus (assembly GCF_011762595.2). Lineage (NCBI taxonomy): Eukaryota > Metazoa > Chordata > Mammalia > Artiodactyla > Delphinidae > Tursiops > Tursiops truncatus. The sequence goes on from NW_022983136.1 coordinate 2,789,173, forward strand.
AAAATAAATAAAATTATATTTTAAAAAATGATGGAGAATAAACTACATGCCTGTTGCCTGCTCAGCCTTTTTGATCACTTTTTGTTACAGTGTCTGTTGGTTTAGTGTACTGTTTGGTTAAATACCACTCCCACGATTTTCTGCTCTGTGTTGCAAATTGAGACCTCTGGTGGCCAGTTTTTATTCATTTCTCCAAATGCACTGCATCAAAGCTTTTAGTTGCATTTACTCAGTTGTCAGTTCAGGATGTTTGGTGATAACTCATGGCACGCTTTTTGCTTACAAGTTGTCACGTTTACCAATGAGATGACTTCATTATGCGGTGTGCTCCGCCCTGGTTCCTGTCGGCTCTGCTTACGGACGCCTACCAGAATGCCTGCACCGAAGCCGCCGGGGCCCTGGGGTCACTCGGAAGGACTGCCCCATGGTTCCTTCTGGTCAAGCCCAAGAGCCAGGTCCACTCCCTGCTTCCCTCACCGTATGGGGCCTTGTACTTGCTGGATGCTGTATCATTGCTGTGTCCTTCCTTGTTTTCTGATGATTTTTTTTTTCACAGGCTCCACTGGAGAACTTTTAAAGCATGAGAGCTCTAGCACCCATTTAGAAGGTTCTGCTGGCCCCCAAAGAACCAGAACAAAGAGGCAGCCCTGTCCCCCTATCATGAGGGACAGAAGTTCTTCTGCATTTACTCACTCATCCGCAGATTCTCTTACCCTAGGATGCCCTGGGGAATACAAGATGATGACAGATGTACAGTCTTTTTTTTTTTATAGAAGTATAATTGATTTACAATGTTATATTAGTGTTACTTGTATAGCATAGTGATTCAGTATTTTTGAAGATTATACTCCATTATAAGTTATTACAAGATAATGGCTGTAATTCCCTGTGCTATAGAAAATATCCTTGTTGTTATTTATTTTATACATAGTAGTTTGTATCTGTTAATCCCATACCCCTAATTTGTCCCTCCCTGCTTCCTTCTCCCCTTTGGTAACTATAAGTCTGTTTTCTGTAAGTTTGTCTGTGAGTCTGTTTTTGTTTTGCATATACATTCATTTGCATTATTTTTAGATTCCACATACAAGTGATATTACACAATATCTTTCACTGTCTGACTTATTTCACTAAGCATAATTTTTCTGGGTCCGTTCATGTTTCTGCAAGTAGCAGAATTTAATTCTTTTTTATGGTTGAGTAGTAGTCCATTGCTGGCTCATATGGCAACTCTAGTTTTAGCTTTTGAGGACCGTCCATACTGTTCTCCATAGTGGCTGCACCATCAACAGTGTAGGAGGGTTCTCTTTTCTCTACACCCTCGCCAACATTTGTTATTTGTAGACATTTTCATGATGGCCGTGCTGACTCGAGTGACGTCATACCTCATTGTTGTTTGGATTTGCAATTCTCTAACAACTGACAATGCTGAAAATCTTCTCAGGTGCCTGTTAGACATCTGTATGTCTTTCTTTTTGGAAAAATGTCACTTTAGGTCTTCTGTCCATTTTTTTATTGCATTGTTTGCTTTCTTGGTATTGAGCTGTATGAGCTGTTTATATATTTTAGATATTAACCCCATGTTAGTCTCATCATTTGCAAATATTCTCTCCCATTCCTTACAGTCTTATATTTAGATGAAACGTGTGATTTTTTACTCATTATAGAATGGGCGTTGTCATGGTGACATGTACTTCAATGAGTTCTTATTAATACAGAAACTATCTAATGATATGGCAAATACTTAAAAGTACTGCTGTTAATTATTCATGAACATTAATGGATCCCATCCAAAAAGCACAGCAACTCCTTCAACTGCTGAATTGTTTAAATTTTTTTTTAATTGTATATTGTACCAAAGATCAGTAAATTTGTAGATTTCGGTGTTTTTGAGGAAGTAGATTAATTTCCTACTTAAAAACCATATCAAGGGCTTCCCTGGTGGCGCAGTGGTTGAGAGTCCGCCTGCCGATGCAGGGGACACGTGTTCGTGCCCCGGTCCGGGAACATCCCACATGCCGCGGAGCGGCTGGGCCCACGAGCTATGGCCGCTGAGCCTGCGCGTCCAGAGCCTGTGCTCTGCAATGGGAGAGGCCACAACAGTGAGAGGCCCACATACCGCGAAAAAAAAAAAAAACATATCAAGAAATACAAGTCCATTAAAGGGTTAACATAGATGAAACATACCCTATATTTTATTTTATAATTCTAGTAACTAATAACTAACTCAAAAGTTTAAATAAATGTATATATTTTCATTTTTTTTATAAAGCACTCACTACTGCCAATGAATATTTTGATAAATCCTTTGCTCTGATTCTTTGTAATGTACCCGTGTTTTCCTTGTTCACATGAGAAACAGATTTGAAAAATATATATGTTTATTTTCATGAACCCAACAGCAAAATGCTTAGGTTGGGGTGATCTTTGTTTGTGAGTCTGTCTGTCTGTTTTCTCTGAATGCTAGTGACAGGGGGTGATGGATCCCAAAGAAGTGGGAGTCACCATGAGGTGACCAAAGAAGAAAGTGCCGACCAGGATCAGTGCTTGCTCCCCATCAAACCAACCACCATGGGTGGTCAGGACAGGGAAATGGCAATCGATATTTTACATCTTGAAAAATTTTGAGATAAAACTAAGCTATTTATTGGGAATTCCTTGCAGTCCAGTGATTAGAACTCCACGCTTTCACTGTTGAGGGCTCGGATTCATTCCTTGGTTGGGGAACTAAGATCCTGCAAGCCAAAAAAAAAAAAACCCAAAAACAACAACAAAAAAACCCAAAAAACAAAAACCAGACTAAGCTATTTATGTACTTCAACTGAGTCATCCTGAAGAAACAAATTAAGATAGCAAAACACATATACTCAAATTATTTATTGTACAAATCATAATTTATCTTTAAATGGCCATGAATTTGGAAAAAGAAATCTCCCTCCCCCACTTTCTTTTCTTTCAGCTAAGGTAGAAATGCATGTTGGAAATTTCTTCTCCACTGGCGACATCGACCCTGTTCCCCAGATGATTGAGAGAGATGTCAGAATTTTATGCATTAAACAGATAGGCAAGACTTTATAAATAAATGCTTATGTAAAGCAATCTCGATACAAATTACTTTCCTCACAACTTAAGCTGGTCGCAGTACCTTTAAATTCAAAGGCGAACCCTGACAAGCCCACAGAAGCATCGCTTTGAAATGCCGGAAAGAGACTATTTCCACTACTCTCAATTCTTTCTGGGGCTTGAGAGCCCTGGAAACTTCCAATGAGAGGGCTGTTGGAATCCTCTCCTTCATAGATATGTAGGAAATCATAGCTGGGCTCCATGTTGATACTAAAAGGAAAGAATATTAATTAGATTATGCACCTAATATATGTGTCTCTTATCTTCCAGACCATAAAGTCTCTGAGAGCACACAGTGATTTTATTTGCCTCTGTAAAATAACTTTTAAAAATTAGGACAATCCAAAAGTTAAATATAATAATAATCAAAATGGCAATAAATAACAATTATAATGAATACTATTAGTATTTTATAGCATCACCAACATCTTCAATACAGTATGATTTTGAAGATAATCTGAAAGAAAATGAACCCTTATAACAGAGATATAGTATGTCTTCCCTATAACCATGATATTTCTAATGAAATGCAGTTTGAAAAAATAGGGTTCAGAAGGGATGCATTCCCACTGGTATTTGATTTTTACGTGAATATTTTTAGTTTTAATAACATATATCCTTGATGTTACTGACAATTCTTAAAGTTAAAAAATATTTTGTTTGATTTTACTCTGAAAATTGTAATTGCTTCTATTTGCTTAGATAATTTGGCCAATAATAGCAGTCCCTACAATGGTACAAAGTATGGAAGTCAACTGCTTCACATCATTTCACCTTGATTGGATATTCCAATTTTCTCTTCCCCTCTCCCTCCCACTCCTTCCCACTCTATTTCTCTCTCTGTCTCTCCTTACATTAATACCCTAATAATTTCCAAAGTCTAACAATTAACGCCCAAAGCTCTCAAGTGGGATGCAGCTTTAAATGTCTCTGCCATTTATAAGAAGGATGATGATAGTCTGGGAACTTTAAAAATATACCTCCTCTCAAGTGACAGATTGAACTTGGTTTACATGTCCAAGATCTCAGTGGGATCAGAATAAACAAACACACTAGACAGAGGTATTGATGTAATCCATTCTGACTTGCCCTCCTCTGTACCTTCATCTCTAAATCAGGGCCTTTGGGGTCTTCAACATGGACCGACCCATGCAGCTTCCACTCTCTTTCCTTTTCCTTGACAGCATATTTGTATACAGGGATGGAGAGAGTCAGGAGGTTTTATAATCATGAACATGTGCTGTTGTTTAAGTGGCTTTAGTTTATCTGGATATTCAAGGGATACAACGTGAACCCAAGGTCTTTCCAGAAGCTGCCCACTGCATTCTGAAGGATGTAGCACGGGGGACCACCAAGGACCTGACGTTAGTATGATATCTGGACCTGCATTGCGCTGTCCCATTTCCTGTCAAGGTGCCCTCGCTCCCATGTGAGGTCCTGAACACATTTATTCAAGGAATTTGTCAGAGCTTTCAGAGTCTGTTTATCTGACAAGTTCCCTGAAGTTGGAAATGAAGAAAAAGTGAAAGACTGGAGTGACTAAAGAGTGAGAAAAGAGGCCAAGAGGAACTGCATCAACCAAACAGAATTTGGTTGGAATAACAATTTTATTTGGAATAGTTTGCAAGGACGTTATTAGACTCTGGTCATGCTATACCCCCGATAACTGGCATAACTAATTATTATGATAGATTATTTTTGAACATGGAAGTACTATCAGGCACAAACAAACATATTCTAACTACCCTCTCCTTTTGGATGTGCCGTCACACACACATAGAAGTCTGAAGTGATATTTACAATTAATGATGATTCCTTTGGTTAAATCCTGTCTTATTTCTACCTATCCCAGATGCACAGATCTACAAGCCCCAATAATAGGCCAAAGTCTGTCCATGCTTTTAAACCAAATTTAATTTTCGTTCCAATGTGTAAGTCGCATCAGCCCCACAGTCTATAGAAGCCTGTGATAAAACACTCCTCCCCGAAAACCCCCCCGAGTACCAGCGTGAACCTTGAAGCTCATATGTGCTTGACAGGTCATGTCATTCTTTGCCTTCCTTGTTAGTAATGCCGGGCTCCCCTCCCCTCTCCACACCTGACTGCAGTCACACTCTTTAAACTGTGCATCCTGGGAAGCCTGTATCAACACCAGCTTCTTTGACTGGGTCCTTGAGCATCCTTGTTCCCATCTGGTACTTCTGGCTTCCTCCTTCTTTCTACTAAGTAGATCTAGGAGCTGAGGTCCCAGGAAAACCCCCACCTAAGCACACACAAGTTGTCCATTCCTTAGAACATGTCACAGGTATGTGATTTTCTGTGACACCGGGTCAGCTAATGATTCCAAACTCTTAGCGTCGGAAGAAAACTTGAAGATTTTCTAGGTCAACCTTCTTCCAGGGAAGTGCACAAAATTAAGTGAGAAAACTTCTTGTGTGAAACTGCCTTATATATTAAAAGATGAATTACACTTTGGGAACCTTGATAATGAGTCACCGTGACCCAAGGGAAGGTAGGAAACTCCTACGAAAAGGCTCTGTGTTCTCTAAAAGGCTTTTAATTGTTATTTTACTTTTAATTTCCTGGTAGCAGAGGTGTCTCCTGGTTTTAAGGAAGGCGCTGCTAGAATTTAGCATTAACAAAACCCATAAAGATATTCAAAAATATAACCAGCAAATGTTCACAGCTTTTGTATAATAGCTGAGTGGCATAATAAAGTATTCATCATTTGGTAAATTTATAGCAGCTTGAGTAAATTCAGGAAATGATGGCTTATTAAACCACTTAAAATTCAGAATCACAGAGGTTTAAAATTATACTGACTCGTATCTCATCAGGAGGAGAAAGTGAAGGAAGATAAGCAAAACCAGGCCTGAAATATTGATGCAAACATCTCAAGAAAAGAAACTTGTTCAATTGACAGATAAATAAATCTAATCATACCACTTTGCCTTGGAGAGTTAAGAGACCAATAGGACAGTATATAGAACCACTTGATTTAGTTCAAAAATCAAAATGTGAATTTGGAAAAGATCATGGGATTTAGAAAAATTCAATTATTTATACCATATATTAATAATGTGAGCGTTCTATGGAATTTATATTTATAATATAATCATATTAACTTATGATTTGAACTTTTACCATTTAGTGTAGAAGAAAGAAGTTAGCTTTTTTTTTTAAAGGACTGATGTTTATTAAATCAGACTTTACAGTAATGAAATTTGGGGATGTTTTGTTTTCAGAGTTCTGCCAAGTCTTGACTATCTTAATGATAATAACAATACTACCTTTGGGAATGTCAGACAGGATGTACTATGGAAATGAATCAGCACACACACATTAACAGAAATATTAGACATCAATGAGAAATTATACTAAGTATATCTATATCACTTTATTTTCGCTTTTCTTTGAAAATTCTGTAAATTGAGCCCTCTCGTGTGGAACACACTGTGTGCAAGATAGTATTTAAAAGCAATTCTTGCCACATCCTAATGTGGCAAGAATGTGTATCCTAATGCAAGTAGAATGCTGAAAAGCAAAATAATCTATTTCCATTTTGTAATGCAGCCTGATGTAGAACCTGTTAGACGCAAGACCACAAGCTTTGCTAGATGTAAAACTGAAGACCCCTAAAGGGATAAATGAAGTAATCTTTAGGTATGACATTTAAAGTCTTATTAGGTGAGCCATGGCTGCTGGGCCTGCGCGTCCAGAGCCTGTGCTCCATGGCGGGAGAGGCCATGACAGTGAGAGGCCCGCGTACCGCAAAAAAAAAAAAAAAAAAAAGCCCAAGACCAGATGGCTTCACAGGCGAATTCTATCAAACGGAGAAGAGCTAACACCTATTCTTCTCAAACTCTTCCTCATTATACGAGGCCACCATCACCCTGATACCAAAACCAGACAAAGATGTCACAAAGAAAGAAAACTACAGGCCAATATCACTGATAAACATAGATGCAAAAATCCTCAACAAAATACTAGCACACAGAATCCAACAGCGCATTTAAAGGATCATACATCATGATCAAATGGGGTTTATCCCAGGAATGCAAGGATTCTTCAATATACACAAATCAATCAATGTGATACACCATATTAAAAAATTGAAGGAGAAAAACCATATGATAATCTCAATAGATGCAGAAAAAGCTTTCAACAAAACTCAACACCCATTTATGATAAAAACCCTCCAGAAAGTAGGCATAGAGGGAACTTATCTCAACATAATAAAGGCCATATATGACAAACCCACAGCCAACATCCTCTTCAATGGTGAAAAACTGAAACCATTCCCACTAGAATCAGGAACAGGACAAGGTTGCCCACTCTCATCACTATTATTTGACATAGTTATGGAAATTTTAGCCGCAGCAATCAGAGAAGAAAAAGAAATAAAAGGAATCCAAATCAGAAAAGAAGAAGTAAAGCTGTCACTGTTTGCAGATGACATGATACTATACACAGAGAATCCTAAAGATGCTACCAGAAAACTACTAGAGCTAATCAATGAACTTGGTAAAGTAGCAGCATACAAAATTAAAGCACAGAAATCTCATGCATTCTTATACACTAATGATAAAAAATCTGAAAGTGAAATTAAGAAAACACTCCCATTTACCATTGCAACAAAAAGAATAAAATATCTCAGAATAAACCTACTTAAGGAGACAAAAGACCTGTATGCAGAAAATTATAAGACATTGATGAAAGAAATTAACGATGATACAAACAGAAGGAGAGATATACCATGTTCTCAGATTGGAAGAATCAACATTGTGAAAATGACTCCACTACCCAAAGTAATCTACAGATTCAGTGCAATCCCTATCACGCAATCACTGGCATTTTTCACAGAACTAGAACAAAAAATTTCACAATTTGTATGGAAACACAAAAGACCCAGAATAGCCAAAGCAATCTTGAGAAAGAAACACGGAGCTGGAGGAATCAGGCTCCCTGACATCAGACTATCCTACAAAGCTACAGTCATCAAGACAGTATGGTACTGGCACAAAAACAGAAATATAGATCAATGGAACAGGGTAGAAAGCACAGAGATAAACCCAGTTACATATAGTCACCTTATCTTTGATAAAGGAGGCAAGGATATACATTGGAGAAAAGACAGCCTCTTCAATTAGTGGTGCTGGGAAAACTGGACAGCTACGTGTAAAAGAATGGAATTAGAGCACTCCCTAAGACCATACACAAAAATAAACTCAAAATGGATTAAAGACCTAAATGTAAGGCCAGACACTATCAAACTCTTAGAGGAAAACATAAGCAGAACTCTCTATGACATAAGTCACAGCAAGATCCTTTTTGACTCACCTCCTACAGAAATGGAAATAAAACCAAAAATAAACAAATGGGACCTAATGAAACTTCAAAGCTGTTGCACAGCAAAGGAAACCATAAACAAGATGAAAAGACAACCCTCAGAATGGGAGAAAATATTTGCAAATGAAGCAACTGACAAAGGATTAATCTCCAGAGTATGCAAGGAGCTCATGCAGCTCAATATCAAAAAAGGAAACAACCCAATCCAAAAATGGGCAGAAGACCTAAATAGACATTTCCCCAAAGAAGATATACAGATTGCCACCAAACACATGAAAGAGGGCTCAACGTTCACTGCAGCTCTTTTTACAATAGCCAGGAAATGGAAACAACCTCAGTGTCCATCAACAGATGAATGGATAAAGAAGATGTGGCACATATATACAATGGAATATTACTCAGCCGTAAAAAGAAACGAAATTGAGTTATTTGTAGTGAGGTGGATGGACCCAGAGTGTGTCATACAGAGTGAAGTAAGTCAGAAAGAGAAAAACAAATACCGTACACTAACACATATATATGGAATCTAAAAAACAAACGAAAAAAAGGTCACAAAGAACCTACGGGCAGGACAGGAATAAAGACGCAGACCTACTAGAGAATGGACTTGAGGACAGGGGGAGGGTGAAGGGTAAGCTGGGACAAAGGGCGAGAGTGGTATGGACTATATACACTACGAAATGTAAAACCGATAGCTAGTGGGAAGCAGCTACGTAGGACGTGGAGATCAGCTCGGTGCTTTGTAACCGCCTAGAGGGGTGGGATAGGAAGGGTGGGAGGGAGAGAGACGCAAGAGGGAGGGGATATGGGGATATATGTATATGCATAGCTGATTCACTTTGTTATAAAGCGGAAACTAACACACAATTGTAAAGCAATTATACTCCAATAAAGATGTTAAAAAAAGAGAGAAAAATAGGAGTCAGCATTTGTCTCTCAAGTTATAATGTTTGAGGACAATGGTTACATACAATTTCACCTCTTTACTAAAGGAAGGATTGCATACAAACTCTCTGTGCTCATGATGAAGCAATGACAAAAACACAAAACAACACAGAAGATTCGGGAGCTGGCTACCGTGGGGCCCCTGCAAAGCCAACCTGCATACTCGGACCCAGCACCTCTATCCTCCTCTGGTCGGATGCTCTTTCCACCTTGTCGTCCTGGGATAACATTGGGGGAATGCATGCCTGACATCCCTCATCCTGGGACCCATCTGAGATGAGCTGGTGAGCAAATTACATGTGGAGGGAGCCTGCAGGAGGCGTCGGAAGGACATGGAATGGGAGGAAGACCAAAGACGGAAGGGGAGGGGCGCCCACGTTCTCTCTCTTCCGACAGCTCTCCATCCTTTCTCTGAGCTTAAACGTGTCTGTGTTACGACCTAATGACAAAAGAAAACACCACGAAGGGAAGCACCCGCTGACTTAGTTCACAGGTGTACTTACGGACAGAGACTGCGGTGTGTCCGGACCACTTGGGGTCTTGCAAGCATATCCGGACGGAAGTCCCCACGAGCCGGAAACCGGGGTTTGCACTGATAAACCACGGTGTCCCTGTAACTGAAGCCGTCGCCGCTGATGTGGCCGTTCACGATGGGATCCGGGCAGCCTCAGAGGCCCGCTGAAAAACAAGCAAAACCAACAAAAACACGCTGGAGAGCTTGTCTTCTATAAAAGTACCACATTCGTGGGTAAACAAGAGAGTCCCACGGTATAGCACGGGGAACTCTATTCAACGTCCTGGGATAAACCAGACTGGAAAAGAATATACAAAAGAATACGTATGTATATGTATAACCGGGTCACAATGCTGTACAGAAAAAATTAACACACCATTGTAAATCAAGTATACTCCAGTAAAAAAAATCTAAAATAATAAAAGTACTCCATTCAAACTTAGTTTATTGTCAAGTGATTGAGAGCACTGAATGCAAACATTATTGGAATTTTTTCCACTTATATATTTTCTATTTGATAAGAGTTTTCTTCAACTCATTAATTTTTCTTAACAATTGTGGGTAACGTAAGGAATAGTTCAAATATAAAATTGTTAAAAGGTATTTCCCCAGGTATGGTTTCTCCATTTCTTTCTTTTACTTATTTTTCTTATTGATATTTTATGTTATTTATCTATTTATTCTATTTCCAAATAAAAAGCCAAAAGAAAGGAAGAGACACTTGGAATTAATATAAGTTCTGTAACCGTATAGAAAATGGGTAGCAAAGAAAAGGATGGAAGGATTTCCAGTGAGAGCCCAGATTCCTGAACTATCTGTGCAATTCCAAAGGAAGGACTGCTATCAGAAAATCAGTTCAATTTCAGAAAACGTCCATTTGAATTATGTCTGAACTGATGTCTAGGGGAAACTGTCGCATACTCAGTTAAACACAGAAGTCCAGAGCTCAGGGGAGGGACATCCTGCAGACGGAGCAGATTTAGGAAAAACTAGATTACAGATGGAGGCTGAAACCCAACAGGTGGCTGAGCTTGCCCGTGAAGAGTACGTACAGCAAGGAAAGAAAGGGCCCAAAGACAAAACTGGGGTGAACATCAACACTTAAGGGGAGGAAAACAGTACTGATGTGAGGACTCTGATATGTAAGGTCACTGGCAAACAGGGTGTCAGATAAACTTCAGAACCAGAGGGCTTCCAAGTGGGGAAGGAAGTTAGAGGAATTTTCAGTCCTTCGTGAGTTGAAGGCTGAGGAGTGACAAAGCTTCTTTGCCTGACCAAACTTTAATGCGGGTCCTGACACTTCTCTCAGGCCCACCTGTGCACCTCCTGGTAAAAGCCAACTTTAGCAAGCACCCTGCTAAGTCACCCTACAAGGACCCTCCAGCCTCAACACCTGATCCAGTTTCTCATCCCCACCCGCCACTGGTAGGTGGGTTGAGCCAGAGCCCCTCCAAGCCCTGAGGTTCCCTCTCAGGAATGTCCCACCTGTGCCCCCTCCTTGCCCCTTGGCTGTGACCCCCACTGGCCCACATGGCATCCGGAGTTGAGTCGTATCCTTTGTAAAATCCCATCACCCTGGTCCCTGCACGAATCGCTAGGGACCTAAATGAAGTCTGCCTCATTATCTTTAAGGAGCGTCATGACTATTCTTTCTCTGTAACAGTAGGAAGGTGCTGTGTGGCCCGGGGAAAACTAGGAAAGGCGGGATTCCCTTCTTCTCTTTCATTCTGCTTCCACTTTCTCTCCTTCCCCTCCATCCGTCCTCCTCTCTGCCCCTCCCGCCCACCTCTCCCCTCCTCACGTACATGGAAAGAGTATCTTGTTAACAAACTATGGAGCATTAGGAGTAACTGACATGCAAAGGATGTGAGTCACACAGGGGTTTCGGATAGACAAGGAGAGTTTCTGAATTGTCCGCCAAAACTCGCTCCTTAGGCTGGAGCTGCAGAGTGTTTTGGGGTGGATTTCCCCTGGCCGCTACCGCCCCGAATAGAGCACCCAGCTGCCAGTGCTTTACTCAGAGCACAGGAACCCCAAAGCTGAGAGCATGGCCAAATGACACTCAGGGTTAATGCCACCATTCTGGAAGAAATCACAACAATACCCTCTATTTCTGTTTAAGGCAATGCAGCTGCATTGTGTTATCCTAGGTTTGAACTAGATCTGTTATCAGCAGGATGACTTTGCAGAGGACAGAGGGAGAAAACCGCATCAGTGATAGGTATCCCTCTTTGAGCAGAATCTCTGCCCCAACGTTTGTAAGAGGTCGGGTCAAGTTGTGCTCGACTAGCTTGATCTTTTGTCCCCTCTGCAGCTTTTACACTCAGCCAGATCCAGATCAGTAAAGCTGATTCTGACCAGAAGCCAGATCGCCTCCCCCCACACCAGGCATGAAACAAGCAGGGAACTGGGAGGAGGCTGAATGTTCTCCGCGGGTTGAAGGGAGAGCTTCTGAGGCTGTTATCCTGAAACACGGATGCGGGCTCCTTCCAAGAGGCTGGGCTTTGCACGGCGATCTCCGTCAGGTAGAGACATGGAGCCCCACTCACATCCCCGAGACAAGAAAGGAGCCAGAGCCACCACACATGGGCTTACTACTGCAGGGATCCAGCCACTTCCGAGGTGAGAAGGAAAAGATGTAATTTCTAGAAGCACACACCAAAATAACACACTCCAATCCTCAAAGAGAGTGTGGGCCACCTGATTCCTGGCTGTTACTCTAGAGAATGTCAAGCATTTGGGGGGTATCCTGAACCTGATCAGCACTCCAAGAGGAGGGACCCGGGCTCAGGGTAACCGAGATGCTGAAAAGGGTACATTGCGACAGAAAGTCCCCATCCCTCTCCGTGATCTGCACAGCCTCACTGTTGACTTAGACAAACACAACTGGCTAGGCTCACTTTTAAACCTCAATCGTAGTTTTTTCATCTATGTTTTCAGTAAGAGCACATGATTCAAGGCTGCATCCTCTGTTTAAAGCCTGGCAAATAAGCACTCCTAACGGCAAGGAGATAGCTGTACACTCTAGAAACCAGATGGCAAGGTTGACAGGCTTGTGTGGAAACAAAGGCTTCCAACAGCACCTCTTCTCTGACACGTGGTCACTTCAGTTCTGGGAGGAACTGGCCTTAAAGACCTAAAGAAAATCGGGGATGTCCTTCAAAAACACTCCCTTTCAGCTCAGTGCCTGAAGGAGAGAAGAATTGACAGCATCACCTCAAACTTCACTTCCTATTTTAAGTAAATGTGGACGATGTGACTTCTGGATGAAGCTGGTAGAGAACAATCTGTTTGTCACTTGTGTAACTTTCCAGGCCTCAGGTGAGTTCCTCTGTAAAACATTCAAAGCCTTAGACCAATTACGGGGCTATTCAGAGATATAGAATATTTCACATAGAGTATTTAACCAAAATTTCAAGAGTAATATGTCAAAACGTTGTAGAAGGGAGAAACTGTATGAGGCAGAATTTGAATTCAGTATACTCTGAGCTCTGTTTCAAATTTAAGATTCTGTTATCCTGTGATAATACTGGGATATGTCCTTTATGAGTTTTTTAATGTAGCCCCAGTTTTGTTATAGACACACTATGTAGAAAGCATTTCTCTATCTTTGTAACTATGTTCAGATATCTGCTGACAGTCTAACATGTATTAGTCACTCATTAAACATTTGACGAAGTGAATAGAGATAAAGTAACTTCACATTTTCAAAGCATTTCCAAATCCACTGTCTCCTAGGTGGTTTTCCTTTATTGGAAAAAATTGAATACTGATTAGCTGTGGGCCAGCAACGTCCTTGGGGCTGGGGATTCAATGAAGAGTAAGATACAATTGAAAAGAGATGGGAGGTCTGACATGGAAAGTACCCCAGGGCGTTTGCTCCTCAAGGAGATGCAAGAGGGAAGAGATATGGGAATATATGTATATGTATAACTGATTCACTTTGTTATAGAGCAGAAACTAACACACCATTGTAAAGCAATTATGCCCCAATAAAGTTGTTAAAAAAAAAAAAAAAAGAGGTGAGGAGCAGGGGAACTTCTCTGGTAGTCCAGGGGTTAAGAATCCGCTTTGCAATGCAGGGGACACCAGTTCAATCCCGGGTCAGGACTAAGCCCTCGAGCCACAACTAGAGAGAAGCCCACGCACTGCAATGAAGGGCCCTAAGACCCAACACAGCCAAAATAAATAAAGATTTTTGAAAAATAAAACATACACTAGGAAACAAAAAGAGGTGAGGAGTGGGGAGGGACTACCTGTAGCCCGGCTGGGCTAAGCACAGTGATGAATATGCATTGTTTTTTAATGAGCACAGGATGGTCCCACAGAGGAACACTCACTGTTGTACTCCAAGTGGTGGTGTGCTTTTCAGAGAGCACTGAATACACTCCAAAGTTTGGGTTTTACTTTTCTCCTAAAATAGCTTTGGAAATACCTTTTGCTGGAAGCATCTCACATTCTCTATCTGGGAGCCTGAAAGCTGAGCCCTATGGTAGCGGCCACATTTTTACGGGCATTTTGGACTGTTCTTTGCATAATATTCAAATAGTGACAGGAGATTTGCACCTGGGCTCTACTGTTTCCCGTGGCTCCTGGGGACAGGATTTTTGCAATAACTCAATCTTAGACCAGAAGACAAGGAGGAACATCCATTTATGGCCTGCAACGATGGAAAAGCAGAGGAGAGAAATACAGAAACAGAGACACACAGAGCCTACCTATGAGAGGCGGTGGTTCCTGCGAAACAGCTATCAGGGTGGTAAAGGAAGACTGTGCTTTGTTTTTCAGGCTGGCATCCCCCAGGCGAAGAGAATTGTGTTTGGGATTAGGGTTGTCCTCAGACCTCTTATGCCCTGCAGCAGAATTAATAATTTAGCAGGCAAGTCTCCTGCAGTTTTTGGTTCCAGTGCTGTTTTTTTGGTGGGCTTTCCATGGGTTTAGGGGCCTTCCGCCCTGGTGAAGGAGAAGACCTCTGAGGGGGGGGGGGTGGGAGTGGATTTCATGGTGGAACTGAAACTCACCCAACCGTCTCCTTCAGCACTCTGGGTTCCCTACAGCCCCTGCCTGCAAGCCACGCTTGTCCAAATGAACTTCCGACAGCCTCACGTCAGTCTGGTCGCCATGAAGCCCTGGATAGTGTGTAGCACTGCATACTCCATGTCACTTGCATGCAGCACAAATGAAGACAGCTTTGAGGTTCATAAAGTCTGTTCAGCTGATGCACTTCAAAGGAATCTCTTTTAAAATAAAAGCCTGCGTGGAGTTAAATACATTTTGCATAGTAGAGAAAAATGAAGAATAACTGTTCTCTCCCTAAATTTTATTGCTGTTGACTTTAAAACCCACTTTTTTCTCAAAGTTTTCCCATTTGAATATGACAATATTTTGGTCTTCAAAGTTTTCCTTTTTTTGCTACCTGAGAAGTATGTAAACTGTCGCCATAAAGTTTTTAAGTACCTTTAAAATATTAAATGTAGTTAAAACATAAGGATCTTAAGACTGTGGGGCTTATAGAATAAAAAATAAAATGTAAACTCAATATTTGTTTCACAGTTAACATACAATTTGTTAGCCACAAGGAGAGTTTATTTCTTCCTTTGCAGCAGAAATTCATTTTTTATCAGTTGTAGGTTATACCATTATGAGTACTGAACACAAATATGTAAGATAACTGTTCTCTAAATTTAGTGTGAGCATCTAAGTGCTATTTATAGGTTCCTTCTGCCATGCCAGACCTGGAAAAGATTCCTTTTACCTCGAATCTTTACTCTCACTTTAGTGACTGATTTGATAAACAATCCAAAGTTTCCATTTGGTGTTGACCAAATATTCAATACCACTACAACTATGCAGAAGCTTTACATGTCATTTAGCCCAATACTAAAATGCACTGCATATAAATATTAATTATAAATGTATGCATCGATTTGACATCCACTCTCATTACAGCATGTGTGGAAAGGTGAAGGAAGGGGGCACCTCACTGTGATCTCCAGCAGCTGAGTTTACTTAGGGTATCAACGAACAATACTGACGGTACAATGCCCTTATGTCTGAATCCCTGAAAGAAATTTAGAAAAGACACTTAAAAAACATTTTTAAGTTTTACTTTTTTCCCTTATCAGCGTCTCTTCTTTTGAATGTATCTTAAATTTTGCAAATGATGATTTCTGACAAGAAAAGAAAAAGCAACTGGAAAATTTGCTTATTTCCCCATCCACTGCTGAAAATGACACATTGTGTGACAGGAAGTCTCAATAGGACACTTGGCAACTGATTCCTAAATTCATCTGTATACGTAGCAGGACCCCATAAAACGGCAACACTTATATCTGAAAATAAAGAAAATTATCTGTTTCCAGTCACGGTGGGCTAACTTAGACAAAATCCTCCAGTGAGTAAGTAGAAAAAATGGACAAACCATGTTTAAGAAAATCTGCTTGAAGATAACAGGGAAGGTACTGAAGTTCTGTGTGGCCAACATCAAGGACAAGATCGAGCCCCAGCAAAGGAAACCTGCAGTGGAGGTCTCCCTAGTTCTGAGGACGTTGAAATTGGAAACAGTGGCCGGTGCACTGAGGTGCCAAGGGCATCTTCCCTCAGACTCGTGGGTCGCGGCCTGAAACGTTGAGGTCAGGGGCCACCAAGGGTTGGACAGAGGGGATGCTGACAAAATTCAAAATGTGCTGCCAATTCAAAACCAACCCAGAGTTGCCCTTGGATTCATGAGGTGAAACGTTTCAGAAGAACATCACTCCGTACAAACCAACAGAAAATGCTGAATGATCTACAGAAGGCTTAGTTGTACTGGAGCCCACTGGAGAGCTGAGATTTCAGGAAGTTCAAATGCACGGACTCCACGCAGGAACAAGCTCTCCAAAGAGCTGGTATATGGATCCCTCCACCTTCCTAGAGCACGGCGGCAGGGGGCTGCCGTGAAGGAGGGGAAGACTTGGACAATTTTTTAGCAGTCGTAGGTGGCTTACTCGGCT
Source organism: Tursiops truncatus (assembly GCF_011762595.2). Taxonomy (NCBI): domain Eukaryota; kingdom Metazoa; phylum Chordata; class Mammalia; order Artiodactyla; family Delphinidae; genus Tursiops; species Tursiops truncatus. Next base: position 2,806,093 of record NW_022983136.1, read on the forward strand.
GGTTTAGAATCACTGAGCGCTGATGACACAAGGGAAGTCGGTGCACCCCTCAAGCCCTTTCCCTTGGGCCTCCTCTCAGGGGTTCATGAGAAAGACTCTTGACACGCCTCGCGTTGTCACACGCTTAACTTCTCTCCAGGGTTCCCAGCCCCACTTGGGAACCCCAGAACAAAACCACAAGTATACGATTATGTTTTCTTAACAAAGTAAAAAAGCGCATCTTACACCTTTACTAATATGTACACCAGGTGGTATTGGTAACGTTTGTTTCCCCTTTCGGAATTAAACTCTACATGAAACCTAAACGGTCCAGGCTGACGCAGCTTCTCTTGTGCTGACTGTCCTGGTCACACAGGAAGTGCCACGTGCTGGTCTCAGTGTCTCTGTGTCCCGCTCCATCTGACTTCCCACTCTCCTGCTCTCTCCCATCATTTAATTCACTTTTTACATCTTAATTTTGATTCAACTAGTCTGTGTCTCTAATAGTTTATTATTCACTGAACTACACAGTCAGCAGACAGTATTCCCTCATCTTCCCTCTTCTCACCATGGGGCAGACATAAAAATGCAAACACATTTTTTTTGGTGGGGCGGCTCTTTGAGGGGGACGCTAAGCAAACCATTCTTTCAGATACATTTAATGTACTGAGAACAAGGGCACTTGGAAACTAACATAATCAATTATCAGTTTCTCCACGGATTCTTCAAAAGAATGTCAAAGTAAATGTGTTAGAAATGAACGAAAATGAGACCTTGGCACTACATATCTGGACACTTGGTGAAGACAGTGTATTTGTTTTTGTTCTCTCCTTTAAATTTAGAAGTCCCTCAAATTTGGTGCCTAAAAGGTTAAAGGAAACACAGTGAAAACATAACTTTAACACTTAAAACAAAATAAGGCAATACCAGACCACTATACTTTCTGGATCCCAGCATATATAATTTTATAAGCCACATATAATGCAAAATATAACCTCATCTTTCTATAACTATACATATTTTTTCCTACAGCATTTATTTCTGCCTTATAGCAGGTGCCACGTAGTCAACAAGGTAAAACACTTTCCACAATTTCCAGCATATACACCCTATGACATCATTCCTACGGTTGCTGTTAAGCCTTGACTTTTAGGCAGTGAAAATTCACCGGGCATATTCACAAGTCTGGGAGCGTCCTCAGGGCACGTCACCCCTCTCCTCACCCTCCCACCTTCCTCTTGGGAATCTGTGGGCAGCGCTGTTAACGCTACCTGACACATCTTCTGGACCTCAGCAGGCTTGGGTGCCTTTGTGGGTTCTTTCCCAAAACTTTCCATGGAGCTACAGGATCCTGCTCTACCCTTGCCTCACCTCTTCTAAGTGTGGAGTTTCCCAGAACATCCCCTGGAGGAGTCTCTCCTGCTTTGGGGCTCCTTCTGACATCTCCCAGACCAACCACGAGGCCTCGGTGCCTTTAACCTTCTGGGGATCCTCCTCCTCCAGTCTATTTAATTTGAGGACAGCGTAGGCCTTCATTTCAGCTTTTCCCCTTTCCTTGTTCATGTCAAATTTCCAGGGCTGGGCCTTCTGACACTCAAAAGACAGGACACTTGAGGATTAAAAACATGATTCAAGACCACACTTTCTCACCTGAAAGTTTCAAGATCCTGTTTTTCAACTCAAAAGACAAGAAAGTGTTTGCCATTTTCTGCAGTTCATTTGTAGAGTTAGAAACCAGACTCAGAGGCCTGTGCTGAGCTGTCAGCTTTGGCCGCACCCATTAGGCTAAAACTTAAACCAGGTCTTACTCACATGAGGGAAGAGGGTCGGCAGCAGCTTCAAGCCCAGCCTGTGAGCCCAGCGACTCTGCATCTCCGACAGCTTCAGCGGGGTGAGTCCCAGAAGAAGCCACCGTCTTATCCCCCGGAGATAGAGGTCCTGAACTGATCAGTGATGACGAGGCCTCGGGTTACCTTCCCCATCACTGTGGCTTCATAGGGGCGGGGCTCTCCCTCACAAAGCTTATGGTGCTGTTGAAGGGCCAAGCACTTTGATTTAAAAACAGGGTGGCAAAAAATGGCAAATTTCAGAAGTATAACGTAAGGTCGTGGGTCATTTCAGTGACCCTCTACAACTGCACAGAACTTTTCCAAGGATCTGAATATATATTACCATGTCTGCTTCTCAGGACAGTTTTGTAAAAGAGAAAAATGATTATAATCCCTGCTTCATAATGCAGGTGAGTCTCACGTTAAGAAGCTAACACGGGGATACACATCTATATCAGGGCTTTTAATGTCTGTTTCCGTTTTATATATGCAACAATGTGCTGAACTTCAAACTTTAGCATTTTCCCAAAGCCTGCTACAACTTTTAAAAATTTAATCAAGTTAGATGAGTAAAAGTTATATATATATTTATAAATTTAACTCAGCTAAGTTGATTACATACTCTCTCTCTGCCTCTCTCTCTCGCGCGCTCTCTCTCTATATATATACATATGTGTATATATATGTGTGTATATATATTATACATATATATAGACATGCATATTATACACACACACACACACATATATATATAATTTTAAGGAACTATGCAAATCAGGCTCAATTTGATAATCATATAAATTTTTCTTGACATTCAGCCTCAAATTAATCTGTAAAGAAAGAGAGTGTATTTGGGATAGCACATCAGGAATACAAGCTTTCAGGAACAAAAAGAAGGGCCAGATGTAAGGTGGATATGATCTTTGCAAGCAGTGTTGTTTGTGGCAGCCGTAGGGTAGCCCAGGGACGCTGTAGGGTTACTTGCCAAGAGCAGAAGTAGACAGTGGTTATTCCCAAAGCTTTGTAAAGAGTCAAAGTAAAAACTGAAGTTCTGTTCTCATATTTTATTAAATTACGAAATGAGAAATAGTAGCTTCTTTCTGTATCTCTCCTCCCTCCACTGACTTTTCGATTTGGAACCTCTAAGATAAATCCGTTACATGGAATACCAAGTGTGAACCAAGCATGGTGGTATGAAAAGTAAAAAAAAGAGAAACTCTTCAGTTTCCCAGTTTGTGGAAGCATAGAAACTCAACAGTATTTTGACCTGTCAGCAAAGCAGATATGGATCTGAGCACACACTGGCCTGTGAAATCCGTCTGCTTGTTGTAATTGCTGTTGTTTAGTCTGTAAGAGTCCTAGGAATTTACGTCAGTGATGTGACAGTGCTAATGTATTCCAGTGGACGAATGTCGATGAGTGTTATGTCACCCTTGGTCCTTCAGTCAATACCATGTGTTAAGGAGAGCCTGGCACCTACAGAAATAAGGATGGGAGCGTGTGCAAATCCAATTTTTTAAACACAGAGTAGGTCAGAGCAGCCTGACTAAATACCAAGATTCATGGACGGAAAAGTGAGAGATAAGATCAGAAGGAGGAGAATCACCAGACCAGCCAAAGGGCTGTGGACACCGTCCCAGAGGTAACTTGGATAGAAATAAAAATATACTAATTTATTCTTCCATTAATTCCTATTGTTTTCTAACATTGTTACATTTCTCCTGATTAGAGTGTATAAAAACCAACCAAATTCAAGCATTACAAAATCCACTCACGTATTAAAAGAGTGGAAGTCTCCCAAATTGGTGCGGTACCTAATAAATTACTACTGCCTGACATTCTGAATATTTCTTTGATTTTTCCTTCTGAATATACAAGTGTTATAAAATTTTTATAAAAAGTAAATTATACCTTGTACAAAAATTGACGTTTTATTTTAGCTATTCTAAAATTTTTGTCTCACGTATGGCAACATGTCGCTTTCTTTTGGCTATTCTGCTTGCACAATATTCCATGTTAAGAAATACAACTATCCCATCATTCTTTTTAAGCACGGTATAGTAGTTTCTTATAAAAATATGCAGCAATTTATTATATTTGATGAGTTATTCCTAACATGTCACTAATATACACAGTGCTAACTTCTTGTATATGTTTTTTTAGACTTGAGGAAATATTTCTAGAGTATAAACTGCTAAAATCAGAAATGCCAGGGCTTCCCTGGTGGCGCAGTGGTTGAGAGTCCGCCTGCCGATGCAGGGGACATGGGTTCGTGCCCCGGTCCGGGAAGATCCCACATTCCGCGGAGCAGCTAGGCCCGTGAGCCACGGCTGCTGAGCCTGCGCTCCGCAACGGGAGAGGCCACAACAGTGAGAGGCCCGCGTACCGCAAAAAAACAAAACAAAACAAAACAAAAGAAATGCCAGGTTATGAAGCACATAATATTTACAATTTTACTAGACATTACCAAAATGCTTTCTAAAATGTAGTATCAATTTACACTTCCACTAAGATTGTAGAAGAGAGACCATCTCACTGCAACTTCCCAGTAAGGATATTACCTTTCCATATTTAAAAAATGAATACTCCAGAGGTGACATTTCATTGTTAAGTTATCGATTCTGTAAATTTTAGTAAGGTTGAAGATACCTCAATATGTTAATTAGGCCACATTCTTTTTCACTGAATTGCCCACTTGAACAATTTAGTACAACATTCCTGCCAAAGTTCTACATGCAATTTGTTAAGAGGACTCCATAGGCAGCAGAATGAACCTTCTATGTGTTTCCAAAATACATACATACAACATTTGACTGCAAAAATTATACTCAATAATGATTGGCAGCTTGGATATAAATATATATTTTTCTAATGTTCCCTCTCGTTTCCCTTGCATTTACTATATTCTTTAAAAGCATAAACTATGGGACTTTTCCCACTGTTTATTCCCAGAAGAAACTGTTTTGTGCTGTCAAAGCTCTTACAGATCTATAATCCTCCCAATGCAGACCACTAGCGTTCTCAGCCACACGTGCACTTATAAACGTTAGTCACTGGCTTCACCTACACGCTTGTCTGAAGTTTACGCCACATGGACATCTTCTTAGTAATCTTCCAATTACTGCAAAGATGAGTCAGAGTTAAGTATTACCTAGCACAGCTTTCACTCCCATGCCAAGAAAAATACGTCCTACAGCATAACATCTAGAGCAGTTCCAGTCCCTGGTCATACGTCCTCCTGGGCCATACTTCTACTACAGATACAGAACAAGCCTGTTCCTTATGTTTCTTTGCCTGCCTAACATATTTTTATTATTCTCAAGATGTCGTTTGACACAGAAATACATATATTTTTAACAAACCGATTCTCTTAGGTTATGTACAAAAGTATAGCTACTGAACTGACTACTTGTCAACAGAGCCTCCATGTGCCACCACACATGCTGTCACTGTACACAGTTCTCACTTCCAAAGGCTCAGGGTCTCCCAATTCAAAGATTGGGCTACACTCTGGGGACAATGCAGGATGCAAACATGACTGGCAGTGGAACCCAGCCTGGTCGGGAACTGATTTCATTTACATCATATAAGACTCCTCAAAGCATACAAATTTTCAGGATTTCTTTTTAATTCCCACAACATATTATTTGCAGAGTTTAAAAAACTTTATTTTGGCCTTCTAAACCCTGAAAGCAATGTTAAATCTTTCTAGAAATCAGTATGTCTATTGCTTACAAGTATCTTTAGGAGCTGTATTTCCTCTGTTTCTAGGGCTTCACTTTTGTGTAGAAATTATGGTGGGGGTCATGGACCACTATATGTGTACCAGTTGGTCCCTTCCTGTTGTCCGAATTCTGTGGTGAACATCACACATTCTGAGGAGATCAGCAACAGCAAAGCCCATACACTTAGAGAACAGTAGAGCTGAACTGAGCCTTGCAAGAATTTGTATTGTTAAAACATAATGCACAAAAGTGAAGAAAAGTTAACTCCAAAAAGTAAGATAGCAGTTTTCAAATATTTGAAGGATAGATATATCAAGTAGGGATTTCATGTATTCCTAACCATTCAGTCAGAACCAGAACAAGTGTGAGTTACTGAGGGACGATCCATTAGGAAGAATTTGACAGCAGGGATCCCAAAGGTGGACCCGCTTGCTTTAAGAGGTTCTGTATCTCCTGTCTGCAGATTTCAAGCTGAATGGCCAGTAGGAAGCTTTGTGGTTGGGGAAGTCTGAGTGTCAGATAAGGTGGGTTCAAGAATGGCTTTAGATACAAGTTAGGCTTTGTAAGGGAAAGGCAGGCAGTGAACATGGATGGAGGAACACATCTGTGATCTGATTAGTTTGCACGTCAACTTGACTGGTCAAGGGTGCCCTTATCAAACATGACCTGTAGGTACGTCCAAGAGTCTTTCTGGATGAGCTTGGTCCCATTTTGGTAGAAGGCTGAAGTGCTGCAGCACAATTGCCAGGCCCCTGTCCAACAACGCCCTAACCACCACCACGGCTTCTTCCCGAGAGGACACATCTTTGGTTCTCCGTCAAATCAAAACATACTGAATGGGCTACCTTCAGTCTCTGTTTTCCTAACTCCATATTCTCCCACACAATTCTGGCTTTACTTCTCACCATCCCAGCTACACTAAACCTCTCAAGCTCCCGGGCAGCACCCCTGCTAGTCCTCAAATCCAACGATTACTGCTTTGCTCTTGCAGACGTGACATGTCAGGACCGATGGCTGAGCAGCATTCCACAGGGGTAAACACTCTCCGCTTTTCGAATCTTTTTTTTTGGTTGGCTTTCCTTTCTCCTTCTCCGTCTCCTTTAAGAGCCCCTGCCTGGTGGCTCAAAAATTAAATGTTATAGAACTCCTAGGGATCTCTTTGGGGTCCTTTTCCCTTCTACCTTACAAATGTCTGCCGTGGAACTGCACAGTTTAATACTGTTAAATACCACGTATATGGGAACAAATCCCTTAAGTTCAGACGCGACATCTCCTCCTACTTGTGTAATGGGAATCTCAACATCAGGATCTCAAAACAAACTCTGAATTCCAACCCATCCTCAATCCTATACCATTTCCTTTCTTCTCCAGATCTATAAAGGTCACCATTTAGCAATTCAATTGCTGAGGCGCCAAATTCTTTCTACCATTAGCTCTGATTTTTGTTTCCTCATTTTCAATCCACCATTTTCAATCCACCATTTTCAATCCACCATTTTCAATTCCCGTCCATTCGATGTACAAAATGCATCCAGATGTGTCTTACTTTCTTGAACTCCACACTGCTCCAAATCCTTATAATCCTTGAGTGTAACAGTCCCCTAAATCCTCTTTTTACATCCTCTTTAAAATGCTTTCTCCACACAAGGAGCCAGAGTGATCTTCTAAAAAGCATTTAAAGGTGAAGGTGACAGTGTCACTACTCTGTTTAAAATACACCAAACGCTTAAGATAAAAAGCAAATTTCCTCGCCTGGATTAAAAGTGAAAACAATAAAAGTTAAGTAAATAAAATCTACCTTATCTTTAAATCCTCTCCTCTTTTACTGACTACACTCCCAGACAAGTAAGCTAGTTTTTACTCTGAACAGAAGTCTGTTTTCACATCACACATTTACTTGTGCTCCTCCCTCTGCCTGGAACGCTTGTCTCCCTGGGGTCTAGCTCATTCTTCCCATCACCCAGGCACTTCTGGACAATGTCCTCTGACTATTCAACATGCAGAAACTCTCAGTCATTCTTTATTATGTCACCTCTCCCATCTAGTTTAATCCCGCTATCACCCCAGTTAGGTGATAATTGAAACACTCTCTTCAGATGGGTCTCTCCTCTAAACTACACACCGCAGTGGATAACTCAAGAAGGTAGCAGCTTTGTATTCACAGAAATAATTTAGCCTACCTGAGGAAGAAAGGATTAATACAGTTTCTCTCCTCTGCATGCCTCAGGGATATCTCTATCAAAGATCAAATATTCCATTCATTTTTTCAGGTGAAAGACTTCATTCATTCAAATGTTTTAAAAATAAACTTTGATTGAATTTACTGTGTACCATGCACTGTTTAAGTAAACAAAACAGACATGGGTTGTGGCCTCACGGATCTTAATTCTATTCAGAGAACAGACAATAAGCAGGTTAAAAAAAAAAGTTCCATTTTCATATGATAAAGAATACCCAGAAAGGGACTTCCTTGGTGGCGCAGTGGTTAAGAATCCGCCTGCCAATGCAGGGCACACAGGTTCGAGCCCTGGTCCGGGAAGATCCCGCATGCCGCAGAGCAACTAAGCCCGTGCGCTACAACTACTGAGCCTGTGCTCTAGAGCCCACGATCCACAACTACTGAAGCCCGCCTGCGCTCCCCAACAAAAGAAGCCACCACAATAAGCCCGTGAACCACAACAAAAAGTTGCCCCCGCTCGCCCCAACTAGAGTAAAGCCCACGCGGCAATGAAGATCCAACGCAGCCAAAAATAAATAAATACATACATACATCAATTAAGTTTTAAAAATACCCAGAAAGGTCTCTCATTCTCTGATACACACTATCTTTGTGATTGACACGCTGGCTGCACGATGTTTAATGTAGTTGGATAAGATAAAACCATTATTCTCAGTATGAAACTAAGACGATTCATTTTTTTTATTATCATGGTATGAATCAGTGGCCTAATTAAATATCTAACTCCTGGAAGCCGACCTCTCACCACCGGTGAATTCAACAACGAGGACAAGGATCTGTTTTGTGTCCAATTCCTTCCACCTCTGGAACACTATTTTTGGAATGCTTTAACAAGGCCGTCTGTTACTGTTTTGAAACAACTGCATTCTCTCAGGCACTGGATTGATAAACTGCTTTTAGTCTAACAATCCAAAGTTGAATTTGGTCATGGTTTTCTTGAAGAAATTAAAAGGCTTAGGTACTTCAAGGAATTTCACTTAAAGCAAAACATGGGTTGGATTCCACCGACATTGGTTTTCGGACCTGACACGGCAGGATGTGAGGAAACTTGTGTATCTTGTCTCTCGATCACTTCAAACATGCCAGCACCGTGATTTTATAAGCAGGACTGCATGCAACTTTTTCAACAACACTGTACGGCAGGTGGTAATGTCTCAATTTATCAGATGAATTTTAAAAAAACAGAGATTCCATGAGTTTCTCAAGATTGCATAGCTAGGAAGTGGCGAGGCTTGGGTTCACCCGAGACTAACATCCATTCCTCTACTCATCAAGTGTTTGTCAGGTACGAACCTAATACTAGACTCTCCTTGGCACCACTAACACGGAGATGGGCGCACCACAACAGTTTTACACACACACACACAGAGTCACAGACATCTAAAGCAAGAAAACTCGGATTTTAAATATCTGCCACAACAATAAATGTAAGTTTATAGAAGAAAAAAGGCTTTTCGTTTGTGTCATCAACAAAATTCCACTCAATGTTCCCTGCACTTAAGCAAAGTGATTTAAAAAAGGATATAGGTGAAAAGATAGACAAAGGCAAACAAAAACCAATGCGAGGAATATGCTTTTGATTCAAGCCAAGGCAGATCCAGACCAGAGAGAGACATTTAAAAATCTAAAGTATGCAAAGCACATACAAAAGGTTAATGCTCCCTGTGCCACAAATGAAAGACACAACTTCCTCGAAGCAAAAACTAGAGAAAACACAAAGTTTTGAGGTGGTCAAAACAACAGAAGGAGACACAATATCTACCAGTCCCAGACGAATCAAGTGAATTAAGAAAGTCGCACATAAAAGAGCTACACAACATAATCAAAGAGGCTGAATGATTGTTAGATCCCTTTCTTATGCTGAAGGGGCTCTGCAAAGTGACAAACAAGATCATCAGATAGTGGGGAAACTAAAGGTCCCATTAGGTCAAAGGAAGAAAAGAAGAAAAAAGTAAACTTTGATTCTCATGATTTTTCAGGCATTATGGAGTATGCACTATTTTCTTAATAAAATAGATGATAAACATTGTGTTTATTATGTAATGACACTATACTTGGGCTAAAATAATACAATATACACCAACATTATCAGATTATACATTCAACCCACTCTTTCCACCTCACAGAAAAGCAGCATTCAGAAAAATTACTAAATGTATAAAGCAGTCTAACATCAGGACAGAATTCCTTCACAAATACAAAATAATAATAAATTAAGGCTGCAATAAAGTAATTTTCTGAGTGATTCTCTTTCCAGTCAAGCAGGGAAAGCAGGGTCCCCATGATGAATTATCAATAATTACATTTGACTGCAGCAGTTGAAGCAATGTGTGTAAAGTGGCCTTTTTAAAGACTATTAGTCTTTTGGTGAGAACAGTTGTTTGATGAGTTAATGACATTGGAAGTATTATCATTAGTCAATAAATACCAAGACAAATAATTTCAAGTGAACTTTCTTGGCCCTTTATGAGTCAATGGATGTTACCAATACTACCTTGTTGTTTATTCCAGGAGTCAATGCCAAGGTTGAAATGACTGAAAAAGTAGCATCTATGAAGAGCCTATTATATAACTACAGTCGACATTATTTTCAAAGAAGTTGAGGAAACAATGATTCAGTACAATGCAAAGTTGAATCTGTGTATTACAAAGGATGGTGGTGAAAATTTATGTAGAACATAAAAAGTCTTACAAAAATGTATAAAATGTCTTTGAAAACGTAAGGTGTCGGAACACCTGTGACTACTGATTCATCACCAGTTATTCTGCAAAAAAAAAAAAAAGTGGAATATATTATGTGTTACTGAATCAGTGGTGTCAAGGATACCTGTGAATTTCTGTCAGAAGTTGAACGCTGACTTGTCCTACACACAGCAAGAAATGGGATGATTAGGTGCAAACCGGACCAGTTAAGGAACTAGTCAAGGACTAAACATATTTAAATTGAAAATATAACTAAAGAAAAGTGCAATGAGGATAGGAAAACAGTATAATAATCTTAAGTGTTCTTACAATTTAGAAATAACACAACTGTAAATGAAAAGAATTATCAAGAGAAAGACAGGAAACAGGGTGTCTTTGGGGTGGGGGGGACTATAATAGGTGGGAGTCAAAAAATTAAAGTTAATAAATAAATGAGTAGAAAACTAAGAAAGGAAAAATGAGAATAAGGACATTATAAACATATAAAGGTCCACATGAAAACAAAATATAAATATTCCTGAAATTTGGGGTTATATATTGCTGCGTAAGAATCCACCCCCAGTCACTGTGGTTTAAAACTCAGCCACGTTGCTAGTGGAAGGAACACAAGCTCTACTGGTGGGAGGAGTGGTCTTTGTACAATGAGAGGGGCAGAACTGTGTGGAGGCTGTGTTTGGAGACCTCCTAACACTCAAGACAGTGAAATAAATTCAAATAAGGGAGCAAAGAAATGGACCACATAGACATACAAACAAACAAACAAAACCCCATATAAAACATAATAGACACAGTAAATAAACACAAGACATGGTTGGCCTGTATCTAATGATGTAGAAACATTCAATTAGACAAACCACCTCTGACACAGTCCAAAAGGTAACTGGCATGCTTATTGCTTCCTAAGTATTATTACCTACAAATGAAATGAAAAGCTACCAAAAGAACCAGGGAATCTTAGTTCAAATTCTAGCTATGAGTCTCTGCTATCAGCCCTAGTGGAGTAACTGGAATGAAACTTACCCTCCTGCTGTAAACAGCTGGAAAACCCATAAAAATACATGAAAATCAGTTTCATACAGTGGAAAACATCTCTATCAGGACTCTGATTCTTGAGAGAGGTGACACAGATAAGATGGTTTCTACAATTACCCTGTTTTTCTTGGAGGAACTTTTCATACCCACTATAATGACTAAACAGGTTTGAAAACACCAAGGGGTGGTGAGAATGTGGGAAACCTCATATGTTGCTGGTGGGAATGTAAAATGATGCAGCCAATCTGAGAAATACTTTGTCAGTTAAAAATAAAAATTTTAAAGTGTACTTCTCATGTGATCCAGCTATTACACTGTTAGGTAACATATGGAATTTCTTAAAATTATGTAGACTGCCTAAATTTCACTCACTCTTTTACAAAATGACAGTTGAACATCTTTAACTTGGTATTTTATAAGTGAGCCCACTGCTGGTTGGGCTGTTATAATAAATTTAGTTGGTTCCCCTTTGTAGAAAACAGGTAGATTCCTAGACAAAATGTGAAAAACAACTATTTCAGTTTCCTTAACATTCGACCAATGCAGACAACAACAAATTGGGAAGCGTTAATTCTTAAAAAAAAAACAAAAAACTGTTACAATTTTGGGCAAGTTTTGTCCGTGAGTCTGTATCTTTCCTGCTCAACCGTCATAGCATTCTCTGCTTAGTCTGGATGGCCTAGAATTCCTAGCTAGTCCATCAGAATATTAAAGGATGATATACTAACTAACAATGATTCAACAAAGAAGGATGGACTAGCTACTGGACTAGCTTTAGGGCCAGAAGTGGCTCACTGAGTCAGGGCAAAGGTCACTCATAAACCATGGCTTTGTTGGCTAAAAGTGGCAGATTTAGTTCAGAGCAGATGGGGAGAATCACATAGATTTCGTAGCTCAAGTTGGCTGTTATGTATTCAGGGTGAGTGGCCATCCAGTCAGAGATTTAATAGGAAGACCCTAGAAGGAGGAAAACCATAGAAGCACTGAGATATGCTGTCCACACCTCTTCCTGACTACTGTCCTATGCAAGCCTGAGGGAGACCCAAGACACTGTGATAAGTGAAAGCCAAGAGAGACTTGAGCATCGGCCACACATCTGAATATATTTCTCAACCCACAGACAAGTCAGTTGGCGGAAGTTAGACGCCTTATGAAATAAAGCTGCCTGATCACAACTCCTGTCCCAACCACTGGAACTGATCACTGAACTACGCAGAGATAGAAACCACCTCTAAGGATGTCGGCAAAACTCAATAAGTAAACAGATGGGCAAATAAATAAAATCAACGGACACGGCAAGAGCTGCACATCAGGAGAGACGCTAATTTTGTAGCTGAAGTTCAGGGAAGTTACAAAAAAAAATTCAGCAGCCTTTATGGGAGAAAATCTAGAGTCCTTGCTGTACTTCATCTTGAATGTCAGTTTTCAACCAAAATTTACAAGCTACAGCATCAGGAAAGTGTGAGCTATATTGGAAAAAATAAAAATAAAAACGAAGCAGTCAATAGGAACTGACTGCGTGGGACTAGGTGTTGGATTTAGTATAAAGAAATGTCAAAACAGCAATTATAAATATGTTCTGAATATTAACGGACTATAAACTAACAATGATTCTACAAATAAGAAATATCAAGGGAGAAATGGAAAGCAGGAGAAAGAGCCAAAGGGAAATTCTGGTGTTGAAAGTACAACAACCGAAATGAAAAAATTATTGGATGGGCTTAACGTCAGATGTTTACATGGTGTAAGAAATAAACAGTGAACTTGAAAGTAGATAACAGAAGTTATCCAGTCAAAATTTTAAAAAAGGAAAACAAATATTGACGGAAAAAGAAACACAACCAGAGCCTCAGTGCCAAGCCCTCCAATATAAGTGAAATAGGAGTTTCAGAAGAAGAGGGCAGGAAGGAGCAGAAAAATATTTTGTAGTAATGCCCCAAGTCTTCTCAAATTAATTTAAAAATTAACGTAAAGATCAAAGAAGCTCAACAAACTATGAGTAGGATGAAAACCCAGCAGCACACGTCAAGTACTGTGACGTTTCAAAGATTTTATCCTAGCTGCAAGCTACAGTTAGCTGGTGCAGTAGCATGCATGGCATGTTCCTGGGGGCGGAGGCGGCTCAGGCAGTTGCGGCATGCACAGCGGGCATGTATTACAGTTAGGAAACCCCAACCTGCAAGCAGACCTGCTCAGCATCTCAAGGGACACTTTCTCTTTACTGCACTCCACAGCAGGAAAACCTGCCTTCTACTCTGGAAGGAGACACCGCATCTATTTTCCAAGGATGTTCTCTACAGAAATTTCCTTAAAAATAGAGCAGAAAAAAGGCGCTTGGTGTTTCTGCTCACAAGAAGTGCAGAGATGCAAGACACCCATGGAACACTGTTTTCTGACAGACATTATCACAGGCAAATCTTATATAATTGTGCCTTCATCTATATTTTCACTGGATCAGCCCTCTGCTCCGTAACATGTAAAATTATGTGACCCGGATTGTACAACTTTTAGCTCCTTTCCACTAACATATATCCTTCAAAGAGTACGAAGCCATTTCTGGGTCTTACCCAGATCGACTTCATTAGACTTTTTAAAGGGAAACCCTGGAGGCACCATTTAATTAACAAGCTGATTCCTAAACACAGCACAATTTCTGAATCGCTGTCCACAGACTCTAATAGAAACTCTTGAAACCTATGAAACCCTCTGTGATTTACTCCTGCTTACCTTCTTCTCAGCCTTTCTTTTTCCCACTGCCCGCAATCCCACCTTATCAGAATGCATGCAGCTACCAATACTTCCCAAGTTTTTACACACCAATGCCCTTGACAGTATATGGAAATTAGTCCCATATACTAATTAGTCCCACATATGGAAAAAAAAAAGTCCCAGCTCTGAAATGATGTTTGACTCTAAGTGTTCACGAGCTGAAGTATGATCCCACCTATGTGGTTTCCTACTGATCGGTGAGAAACTAAGTCCCAATTCTGGAGCCTGACTTAATTCTTTTTCCTATAGAAACACAGGACTTTACATTTTAAGCATAGTGGTTGAACAAATAACTTCTCCCTACCTATCTGAGATGTCACTTATTCTAGGCCAATGGAACTAACTTGTGTTTGATGATGAAAATAAAATTTAACAACCTTGCCTTTTTTTCTAAGAAAGAAAAGAAAGGTGAATTACACAGTAGAAAGGACACAGTGGGAAATGTAATGGGTTTGTCTGCTCTGGTAGCGTGGTCTCGTTCACTTCAAATACCCCTGTGCTCAAAATTTCCCAGAGCCCCATGTGGATAGCATTACTCACACCAAAACAATGTTCAATCTGTACTGAATATCCTGTGTATACACTAATATGTCTCATCTCAAATTTAAAATATATATCTCTACTTTAGGTCTTTAGATTCTACAGCTGTAGATGGGTGTGGGTGGGTATGGGGTCCTTCCTCCTGTAATTCCATCAACTCCTTAGAAGTTATGTGCAATGAACACTTCAGTTACGTGAAATAAATGGATCTGCTGAGAAGAAGCGGCTTGATTCACATCCCTTGGCCCCTATGCTCCAGCTAGAATACCAACCCTAAACCCTTCTACACAGAAAATCTTGCTGCCACCACTGGACAATGGTGGTGTCTCCGTCAGTCTGTTAAAAGTCTTCTGCATCTTGTCTGCTGGCAGCTGAAGTGGTCCTCAGAGGTCTCTCTCTGCTATGTGGAGAAAGTATTGGGTGGTGAGACCATTCACTGGGCCTCTTTGACTCTTCAGAGGGTAAAGGACCTTGATCAGGACTTGAGAATCGTCACTTCAGGTGCTGCTAAGTACATTTTACAGGAAATCACCACATACTTACAGCAGGTATAAGACAGAGAGTCAAGTGGAACTCAGGTCCCCTTCCTCCAGGGCAGCTCTCCCTCCTTTCAGTACCCTGGACCCCTGGCTGACTCTGGGGACGACTATCGTTACAAAAGGAACTAAACGCGAGCCTGGTACAAACTACTGACGATGGGACTCCTCTGTTTGTAGGGTCACGTGGTGCTTCCACTTGGCTGTGTTACAGACGTTTACAACATTTACATTTTATGATAAGCGTGGGTTACTTTTACACACATGCAAAACTTTATAAAGACAAAAAATATGAGACGCTGCTGTGGTAAGAGAAGTTGTCATGATAGAAACCAAATAATAATTCTCTACTGTTTTATCAAACTGGTTTTCATTAATGTTTTATTACAGCTTATTCCTGGGTTTAAAACTGAAGGATCCCACATAACCGACATCTACCGAGGGGAGGGGCCTCGATGGTGACGGAAAAGCTTGTGCATGTGTTTCCTATTCACAGATTCTCCTGGCTGGCTGCTGAGCACACTCTTCTGCAGGGAAACTTGATTTTACTGGCTTAGTTCTCTGTCATTTAACTTAACCTCCTGTTTTTTCGTTTACTTAATATATTATTTGTGTCTCCATGCCTGAAAACCACCTAAAAGATCTGAGAATCCCCACAGTTAATTCACTGTCACTACAACACATAACTTTCTTACACTGACAACTTTAAATTCAACAGAATATATGGGATCTAACTACTAAAGACTCCAGCTATTGACTTGTTAGCACTACTATAAAGGTAGTTTATAAAAATTGTATGACACCAAATATTTTTTAAAAGTTAGTACACAGGAAAATCCACTCCATTTATAAGCTTAGGTTTTTTTTAAGCCCTTAATAGCCTCAGTCAGTAGTAGGAGTTTAAAAAATGAAAAATGAAAAAACCCTGTTCCAAATGTTTCTACCTTCTGACTTTCATCTTTCTATCAATAAATAAAGTATTGAAATTCAACTAACTTTACCAATTACAATGGTGATAAACAATTAACATGCATGAATTAAATTTCTTTCTTCTCTAATTGATACTGAGGCTAACTTTTATTTGTTCTTTCTGGACTTTTCTAAGGAAATGATAGTATTATTTGCACATCACAAGCTACATTTCCTTTCTTTTTATAGTTTCTATTTTCACCCTAGGTGATTAGATTAAGAAAATAAATATTAATGAGCAAACAAGCCTGATTTAAGAAGATATTTTTAAAATACATTAAAGTAAATGTATTGCCACTAATTGGTTTGGGGTGTAGAAGTCAACAGAAGTACAGCATGTTCACTACAGGTACTTTGAAGGGTAGAAAGGATAACTTCACGGGGTGCACTTTTTGCCTTTTCTGCAACTGAGAGAGAGAGAGAGAGAGAGAGAGAGAGAGAAAGAGCGCGCTACATTCCTCTCTGCGCTGAGCTGCTTGACCAACTGAAGGGACATTCTGGGTCTCCAAGTCTACATCACAGAAATCTGACAGCATCTGGAATCCTGGAATCCTTGGGGCCTCTTGGAATCTTCTCAGGTGGGCATTACCAGCTGAATCCAGATTTCCATCCACTTACCAGGGCAACCGACTTGTGAGTGGAAGCCCCCTGGACCCTCCAGACCCCATCTGCCATCTGCACACTGCTGCGAGACCTCCCTCAGCGCCAAGTGGAGCACAAAGGCCCAGCTGAGTTCTCTCCAAATACCTAACCCGCGAAGTCATGAGCTACAACCAAAACATGGTTGTTGTTTAATCTCCAAAGTTTGCTTATCTGAGATGCACTAGCTACCCAGGTCGCTCATCGTCTCTTTAACCCAGGTTACTCGTGACACTGTCACATCACACTCGTAGTGTCTGATAAATGACTGGTAGTTATATTTTGCAGCAAGTGCAATTTTTCATTTTATTTCTCGCCATTCTGCTGAGAGCCCACTCACTCTTTCTAATAGTTGGGTCTGAATGACTTCTTGTGTCATGTGGATGCCTTCCAAGTTCCACATCCATGTTTTTCAGCACCGTTATCATTCCCTAAGAGTCAATGATAAACCCTCATATAAATGAGCGTATAAGCACACACAAGAGCAAAGAGAAAACGTGGTCATAGAGATTCACCAATCACAGCTGATGCTCACTACCTGCCGAATCCCTGTATAGGAATTTGCCTAATCCAAAACTGATTTGTAACCCTACAATCAATCCTATGGTGCTTAACGAGCATCAACTGTACATCACAATTTACCAGAATTACGTATTTTGGTGCAAATGAGAACAAATGTTGTCATTTTGAGAACAAATGACAAAGTCCAAGAAGACATGAGATGTACGGAGATTACTCAACATTTAAAGCATCCTCAAAATTTCTGCCATGCATCCCACCCTGCTGACTTCAGAGTAGGATCGAGAAAGAAACGTGGATATCTCTACATTCCTGCTTCTGTCGATGGGCTGCACGTGTTTAAGAGATGAGGGGCCCAGAACTGACTTTGCGATTCTATATGCACTTCCTGCTGACACCACCCCAAGTGCTTTTTGTTTCGTTTCAAATAGACGTTTAGATAAATCATTATTATAAACTTCTGTTAATGGAATTGTATTTATCTTCAAGCTTCATTCATCTAACTGAGCTCACTCTCAACGTTCGACCATGGGAGCTGAATTATTTACTGTACTTCATCAGAATGAGATTCAGGATGTTAAAAAAAAATTATGTATGTATCAGATAGCCATGACTATCTGTTGGAGTTAATCATTTATGACACCTAGTTATGAATGGCGCTTTCTGGAAATGAGATATTAATGGAGCTTGAAACATGAAGGACCAGATAACTGGTCACCAAGAGCACGTGTCCAAGGACCACAGACTTGGGACCAAAAGCAAAACAAAACCATCTGTAGGATGTCTGGGGGTGAGCTAGACGGAGGAGGCTCGGTTTAAACATTTGGGGTTTAGAACTAACCTAGAGTTTTCCTAAAAATCAAGAGAGGGGCTAAGTGCTGAATATCAGGAAGGCACCGAGAAGACTCTGGAGCAGGGGTGAGGGGCGCTGGGGGCATGGGGAGGAGGCAAGTGATTCGGCTCCTAAATCCAATATATTTTGAAAACCTACTGAGAACGACCCTGATGCCTCACCGACAAGTACAGATTTCCCTCTGCGGGCAGGGAGTGCAGATTTCAAGGAAAACAAACAAACAAACAAACGAATCTCAGCTATGAGATTCTCTGACATGACTCACTCTCTATGGTTATAGGTACCTAGTAGTTTTCTTGTGAAGGCCTTAAGGCAGGCTTACGATGAACTCTTTTCTTTCCTCCAGTTGGGCAATGGCCAATCTTCATGTAGTATCTTTCATCCACTTGCATAATAACCTAGCCAATGAAATTCCCCGAAGGGTACTCCCCAAATTAAGTAAGAATCCTTCCTTTCGTTACTCTTAAGGAGGAGGATGAAGGCTGATGAAGTTGCTGGACTTACCTGGCAATTTTCAAGTACACTGAAGAAGATAAAACTGACACAGAATTCAAAGGAAAGTGTTTTGTTAGAAATAGGTGCAGAATACTTAGAATAAATAAGCAACACTTTCAACATTAACCCTAAGAGATGCTTCCCAAGTATATCCCATATCAGAGGAGAAATGCTGCAGAAAGTAACAGACCATCTATCTGTATCCTCGGGAAACCATGAGAAGAATTTTAGAAGGGATCTTAACAAATTGTTTACTCAGACTCAGGATCTTTAAGCACATGTTAGTTCACCACATACTTTTAAATTATTGAGAAAGTAAATGATTCTGGTGATAGCCCATTTCAACAACTGGCAAGTCCTGATTTGATTTCCAAGGAAAATAGGCTAATTATATGAGAAACTGAAATATCTCCTTGTAAGTGTGTCTTCCAAGGTGTGCCTACCATTTGCCACTTTAGTAAGCTGAAACATATGTGACTCTAACTTTAGAATATTAAGTTAGTAATTTATCGATTAGCATAGCATAATGATATTAGAAAGCAGTTTGCTTCAATGTAGTACTCACCACGTGGCAGGCGAAGTAATGGCCCCCCAAAGACACGGACATCCAAATCCCTGGAACCGGTGAATACATTATGTTACGTGGTAAAAGTGAAGATGTGACTAAGTTAAGGATATTGAGATGGCAGAGCCCTGGATTAGTCAGGCAGACCCAGCAGAATGGCAACTGTCCTTCAGGGCAAAGGGAGATCCGACTACAGAAGAGGACTGTCAGAGAGACGCAGTGTGGGGAAGACACTGCGTGGGGCAAGGGGCCACGGGATAAGGAATGCAGGGCGGCTCCAGAAGCCGGAAAAGGCAAGGAAGCGCACGCTCTCTGAAGCTTCCTGAGGGAACAAAGTCCTGCCAACACCTTGACTCCAGACCTCTGATCCCTAAAACTGCAGGATAATAAATTTACGTTGTTTTAAGCCACCGAATTTGTGGTAGTTTGTTACAGAAGCAATGAGAAATTAATATGCAATACGGAAAGGAAGACAGTGCAGCCCCTCAGAAACATAAGGCACAGAATTGCAAAGGGTTCCAAATATCTAGTAATCATTTATTTTTGTGCTTGCTAATATGCCCTGGACGGAACTGTGTCCCCCGAAAACTCTTATGTTGCAGCCCTAACACCCAAGGCAACAGTGTCTGAAGACAGGGCTCGTAGGAGGTGATTATGATTAAAGGAACTCGTAAGGGTGGGGCCCTAAGACGGTAAGAGGCGGAGGAGAGACACCCCTCTCTCCGTTCTTCTGCGCTTGGAAAAGGCCGCGTGAGCAGTAGGCAGGCAGCCACCCACCTACAAGCCAGGAAGGGGCCCCTCATCACAAGCCACAATAGCCAACACCTCCATCGTAGCTTTCCAGCTCCCAGAACTACGAGGAAACACGCCTCTGGCCTGGAAACCACCCACCCAGTCTGTGGTTTTTTGCGCAAGCCCCTGTGCAGACCGGTGCATGAGCAGGAATGCAGTCGCACTGCCTCGAAGCAGTGAGTGTCTGCGCAGCTTCCTGGGAGGCAGGATGGCATGGGGTCCTGGGCTGCCTGACTCTTGAGTCCACGAGTCCCTGTTCACCGTGAGTGACTACGAGCGAAAATCGGAATTTCTCTGGGCTTCGGTTTCCTGATCTGTAATGTCGGGTAAATGAGAACCACAGGGTTCACGTTCAGGATGGGGACCGAGGAGGATGCTGAACTCACTCCCCTGCACCCCGCAAATACGGGATCTACAGCTACACTTGGAACCACTTCCTCTGAAAACCCCCGAAACCTGGCTGAGCGATGCCTACTCTGGGACGCGGGCTCGCCATAACCCTGGGCTGCTCCCTGAAGAGCAGGGTTTGAACCCCACACGCGGCACCCCGACTTCTAAGACCTCCTCCCGCGTGCAGCCCCGGAACCCCTGGCTCTGAGAACCGCCAGGGCCGGGCCCACAAGGCCCCCGGAAGCCGCTCTCAGAGGCCCGGGGACTCACCGCCTGGCTGCTGCGTGGCGATGGGGACCCGGAGACGCCGGAGGGGCAGGGCTGTGGCCTGAGGCGCACACGGCGGCCCGGTGTCCTCGGGGTCAGAGCCGGGCCTCCTGCGGCCCCCGCGCCGCCCAGCACACCAGGGACTCCGCCTGGGCTTGACAGGCGTCTGCAGCCCTGGCTTCACGCCTGAGGCCCTGGTTTTACGTCTGAGGCCCCGTTTTACGTCAGTGACCCCAGTTTTACGTCCGTGGCGCCGGCTTTACGGCTGAGGCCCCGGCTTTACCTCTGGGGGCCCGGTTTTACGTCAGTGACCTCAGTTTTATGTCAGTGACCCCAGGATTTACGTCACTGACCCCGGTTTTATGCCTGAGGCCCCGGATTTATGTGGCTGACCGCGGGTTTACATCGCTGAACCTGGATTTTCGTCGCTGACCCCCGGATTTACGTCGGTGACCCCGGATTTACGTCAGTGGCTGTGGCCCCAGTTTTAACTGCCACCGGGGGACACGGCCGGACCCTGGTGGCCGAAGGGGCTGAGGCTTGAGGTCCCACAGGACTGCCTACATTTGCCTCCGTGCAGAGCTTGCGCCTGAGGGTCAGCCGGAGTCTGGTGCTCACGAGACCGTGCCCCTGGGGCCACTGACGGGGCTGGGCAAACCCTCAGGGTCAGCACCGACTCAGCCAGGTGTCTGCAGCGGCGCATTCACCCCAGCGCTCTTCGCAGTAGGCGCGGCGGGGGCCCCTGCGGGTCCGTGAGCGGAGAGCGGATACAGAGGAGGGGCGCTCACGCGCGAACGATGGGTGCCACTCAGCCGTGAAAAAGGAGGGCGTGCCGCCACGTGTGACGGCGGATGGACCTGGAGGGCCGTAGGGTGAGTGAAAGTAGCCAGACGAAGACAAAGAGCACACGGCCTCTCTTCTCCGTGGGATCCAGGCCACAGACAGACAGAAAACCGGCTCCTAGATGCAGAGAACGGAGTGGTGGTCGCCAGAGGTGGGGGCGGGGCGTGGAGGAGATAGGGGAAAAGGGGTCGGAAGGTGCAAACTTCTAGTTGTGACAGAAAGAAGCCCTGGGATGTGATGTCCCGCACAGTGACCACGGCTAGCAATACTGTGCTGCGTAGTATTGGAACTCTACGGGGCGGTTCTCACCATTAAATCAAACCATGTGCTGCGCACACCGTAGACTTAACGCAGTGGCGGACGTCAGTTACTTCTCAGTAACACTGAATGAAACACGGTCTCACTGCAGGAAGAAAAGTGCACCTGTGTGTCGTGACAGACTTTAACTCGGCTTATTCTGGTGGTGATTTCACAGTGTATACCGACGTCGAGGCATTACCGTGTACCCCTGACGCTAATGTAAGCTGTGTGTAAGTTACACCTCCAGAACGAAGCCCGCAGTGTACGGAATTTGTAATGGTCAGACCAAACCATAACGTAGGTTAAGTGTTTAGAGCACTGTCTAACCTGGCCTACAAAGGTTCCTAGTCTTGTAACATTTCATTTTACTGAAGCAGTTATTTAAATGAACGTAATTTTAAGTAAAACAGCGAGGCGTGGTTGCAATAGAAAAGGACTAAGATACAGGAACCTTAAATTCAGATTTCTTTTTGGTGATCTCGAGTAAGTCACAGTCTCTCTGTAAGTTTTTTGACATTATCCTCACTCGCATGAGGACGTTGAGATGGAAATCTGACAAGTTCCTTGCGAGGACAAAGATGAAACGACACATGTGAATGAGCTTAGAACTAAGAGAGACTATAGGAGTGTCATTTGTCAGTGTCGTTCACTGGCTGTGATGACTATTACCATTTTTACATGTCAGGAAACGGAAAGCACCAACCTATGAGGTTTTTCACACTTACGTTATCATTTAGGAAACTTAATGGCCTTTTAGAAAGTTCCCCTCTGGGAGTTTTAGACTCGGTTTTGTGCTTTGTGCTAAGTTTTCCTGGGTTTCTGTCACTGGCAATTGTCTCCGTGAAGCAGAAAAAGAAAAGGAGGAATCCCATGTCTCTCTGGCAGTAAAGCACTGAGCCATGGAGACAAGAAACAAAAATGGTCTCATGCGGGGATCCTTGGGTGACCAGGCTGAGTGGGCTTGGAGTAATTCAGAGAGTAGAGTCCACACGCCACACTCCTGACGGGGGCACAGCCGCCGCCTCCAGGTTTTACCTCTGGTGTGAAAACTGAAAAACTAATGACTAACACCTATAGAACTTTGTACATCACAGATTGTAACGTACTCATATTCTCTTCTTAAATATAACCTAGTCCACACTTCCTACCTCATTACGCTTGCTTTTATTTTATCGTGGATGAAAACCTTCTTCACAAAATTGATATGTATTGTCCCCACAAGGGGATGGCATGGCTGAGGTTTAAAGGTGTTGGGATCATGTGGATAGTGTGCGATAAAGCTGGAATATGCCCTTAATGCATTGACTCACTTCATTTGTATTTTATCGCAACTTGCTACTTTTTATCAGTATTTTTAACGTGGATAAACTTAAATATACACCAAAAAACTGAGATGGACCAGAATATACCCATCCAGCGTTTGGATATTTTGCACATAAAAGCAAGGACACATTTTATGTCTCTATCGATATTTCTCTGTTAGTGGCGATTTATCGTAGTCTTACCCTTAACACTACTTACTATGTAAAACAACAAGGCAAAAGGAAAACAAGAGTGAAGTCCTCAATCACTTCAGAACTTAAACTAACGTCAGGTTGTCCTGCTGGACAGGGACAGGGTGGCAAGTGAGGCTGTTACATTGGATACAAAATTTATGGGTGTACCAAAAAATTCAGTAATCAAGGTGAATAATATTTAATGCACTATTTTAAAAACTCAGAAGTGATGCAGAATACATGATGAACAAGATATTAAGACTTTAAATAAAGACAGGATCAGTTTTCTACCAGATAAATGGACTTGGACACACAAATCCACACCCACCAATTGATACAATTTTGCCCTTCATTTCCAGGAATGCAAGCAAGTACTTAGTACAATGAATTCAGCAGACTCTTCAGGGACATAAAAGAGTTTTCATGTTTAATAACTCTGAGAGTGGAGCACCTGCGACTTCAATTTATTGGCTTTGAACATTCCTGTAACATAAAATGAAGGACAACTTACAGGGTTTGAATTAGCAATTGTGTTGATGATTAAATTTCTCAAGAAAAAACACAGGAGTCAGGTTTTAGTAGCTCCTGGGACATCTCATCACCGCTAAGCAGCAAGTATACTGCTTTCCCAGAAGGGTATCAGGTTCTCAAAGGAGAGATCGCACACTGTCTTTTAAAGATTGACATCTCTACAGACTTAGGGATTGTAAAGAATAGCAATCTCATCAGCATCTTCCCCAGATATACATGAGGAGTGTGTGTGTCTGTGTGTGTGTGTGTGTGTGTGAGAGAGAGAGAGAGAGATAGAGACAAAGACAGAGACAGAGAAAGAGACAAGAAGGAGGAAGAGGAGAAGAAGGAGGAAAAGGAAAAAAATAGGTAGGTATTTAGAAAGACAGATAGATACAGAGATGGAAATTTTAGGACATGTTATAGAGCACTGAATAGGACTAGAATGTCTCCTTTTCCTAAATCAGGAGCGAGTTTCCTACCTTCCAGCTAACACTCAGTATAGGAGGAAGAAAATGTTTAAATATATAAAATTAATAGGGTGTAGTACTTATCAGAAGTAGAGGAGGGCAATTCCAGTTGTCCAAAGAAACAGGTACACTTTAGTAGAAATCTTGGAGGACTGTCTCTCCGAAATATCCAGTATACAGTCGTACATCTACCCATAAGCTCAAACTCTGAGTCTCCGAGTTGAGAGGCATGGAAAAGACCTCAGACACTTAATTTAGAAAATGCCTCTTACAATGCCAGTGCAGAGTGGTAAACTACGTCATAAAATTGGAATTTTAAAACCATTGTCGTTTAAGAGGAGGGCTGGCTGAGAGAAAGGAGATGTCCAATTCTGACTAAATAATATTCCTACAGAGAGAGACCAAGTAATTCGTTAAGTGCTGCACCATGGTTAGTCCCACTAGTATTTAAGTGATTTGCTTAGAAATGATTAAATTCTTAACTGGACTTTCAGAATAATAATTAAGTAAAACTGCTTTGCGTTATTAGAATGGACCAGATTAAGAAGTTAATGAGCACAAAGTCTCTGAACAGTGTGGGATTCTGGGGTGAAGGCCAGGCTTTCCCAAGGAAGATGGAAGAGCCGGGTGGTCCCGCATCTGGGGGCATCCCCCGGGCACGGTGAGCACGCCCCCTCCCCAGAGAGCCTTGAAGACAGGAGTTGAAGCGCAAGTCAATATGGAACCCTCAGAATAAGACTGTCCGTCAGAGCAGTACTAGAAATAACCTAGTTTACATTTCTGTTGGTATTGTAAAAATAGAATGTTAATAGAGAGGGTCGTCCCTCTCTTTTATTCAAGTAAAACCACTTCATACTGTTAGGGTCACTTCAAAATTATTCCATCTGAAATTGCACAGGCTTCCCTCACTGAACCAGGCTGGTTTCTTCCTCTACTTCCCATAGATCACATCAATTTTAGTTGACACTTTAGAGGTTGCCTTTTCCCCCAAGGAACTGTGCTCACTCTGAGGACAGGAGACATTTCCTCTTGTTATTCCTAATGCCTAGCAACCTTTATATATATTTTAAAATAAGGGAACAAATGGATGAATTAACTCCATCATTTTGAAGGTATTTCTCCTTTGCTCGTAGCATTTTTGTTTGTTTGTTTGCGGTACGCGGGCCTCTCACTGTTGTGGCCTCTCCCGTTGCGGGGCACAGGCTCCGGACGCGCAGGCTCAGCGGCCATGGCTCGCGGGCCCAGCCGCTGCGCGGCATGCGCGAGCTTCCCGGACTGGGGCACGAACCCGCGTCCCCTGCATCGGCATGCGGACTCTCAACCACTGAGCCACCAGGGAAGCCCCGCTGGTAGCATTTTACACAAAGAAAATAAGAAGCCATGTTTTGAAGTTTTGTTTTTTTTTTTTTTTTTTTTGCGGTACGCGGGCCTCTCACTGTTGTGGCCTCTCCCATTGCGGAGCACAGGCCCCGGACGCGCAGGCTCAGCGGCTATGGCTCATGGGCCCAGCTGCTCCGCGGCATGTGGAGTCCTCCCGGACTGGGGCACGAACCTGCGTCCCCTGCATCGGCAGGCGGACTCCCAACCACTGTTACTGCGCCACCAGGGAAGCCCCTGAAGATTTATAATAGAGCTATTTTTTTCTAAATCTACATTAAAAGCACAGATGCAAGCACAATTTGTGAACATAACTAACCGGGATAAGCTCCTGGAAACTCTAGAAATCAGATGGTGGAGTTCCTGGGATGCGTTTGTGTGATGAACAGGGAATAATAGTTCCATTAGTGTCAAATACGTAATACATTTGCTCCACACTTTCATTTGTCAATAAATTACCGTAGAATTTTTTTGTAGCCTAGAGAATAGATGACATAGCCAGTGGAAATTTAATGAATAGCATATGCTATAAAAATTTAACATAGTTTTCATTGCAGTAGATGAAAAGGAAATTAGCAATAAATATGATTTTGACTCTTACAAAGAATATCTGAGTGTACGTAGATATAGTCAGTGCTTATGTATATAGTAGCTTATGTTTCTGTATTTCACCTATTCCACAAAGGATTTGAGGTTCATTTGGGAAATATACTTAAAACGCAAATCTCCTCCCAACCCCCAGCAAACCTCTCCACAAAGCAGAAGAGAAAGACAGCAGTTTTATCATCAGATAAGCGTTAAATCAGAATGTGGTGCACACCACAGGGAATTCGCCAACAGAGGCAAAGACAGAAGGAAAATCTCACCCTTTTATGTGGCCAGGCAGCTAGAGCTCCTTCTGTGAATGTTCTCAAGATGAGCACTGACTAGGCCTCAGCAAGACCTGGCAGCAGCGTGTACTATACACATACACAGCCATCCCGAGTTGACCTGCGAATTGCAGGGACCGTCTGTGGTAGCTAATCAGCTTCGTCCAGAGGAAAGACGAACCGCTCCTGTCTTTGTGACGAGAGGTAGGTTTGCAGGTTGGGGCCAGGAGCCTACAGAAGCTCAGCCCCTCACCTCCCACAGAGCCTGGGAGATGGGCTCCCTCTCCCTTCCTGGTTTTGTTTCAAAGAGATAGTCCCCAGGTCCTTGAGAAGGACACTTCTGGGTCACAAAGCTGAGAAAAGTCCCATCGGAAAGATTTATACACATTTCAAAAAGAGGAGAGAGTACTTAATGACAAGTTTTCTAAAATAATTGCTCTAAGCAAAAGGCAGAGGTGGAAACCTCTCTCCTTATTATTTAATGGAGGAGAATTAAGCCCGTTATTCATAGTTTGTATTTGTCCTCACAGGTCTCCTGGGCTGTACAGTTTTACGAAAATACAAAGTTTCAATCAGATAGATAGTGGAAGTCTTATTTTATTGCTTGGTGAGCATTTCAGGTACTCTTTGCCTGTTTCCCTGTAAGAAAATACTATAGCATATAATAGGCCAACTGGCTGAACTGTATTTCCAATGAGTGTTTTCTGCCTAAAAAAATTCCTTTTTCAGAGATGCATGCTGGTAAAGATCCCTAATAGAGACAAAAGGAGCCTCCTAAATGTTCTAAATCAGATGGTCTTGTGCCCCAGTGATCTTAGTTACCTGCCATTAGAACAGACTAGGGGGATTGGGAGGAACACAGATGCCTGTCCTCTGTTACTGTCAATTTCCCCTTTCATGGCTGTTAACGTTTGCCTTAGGTTTTGAGGGGCTCCTATGTTGGGTGCGTAAATATTTACAACTGTTATATCTTCCTCTTGGATTGATCACTAGGTAGTGTTCTTCTTTGTCTCTGGTAATCGTCTTTATTTTACATTTGGTAGTGTATATATTAATATAATAAAGGTACATGTAACTTTACTGAAAGAAAAATAGTCTTTATTTTAAAGTCTATTTTGTGTGACATGAGAATTCCTACTCCAGCTTTCTTTTGCTTTCCATTTGCGTAGAATATCTTTTTCCATCCCCTCACTTTCAGTCTGTCTGTGTCCCTAGGTCTGAAGCGGGCCTCTTGTAAGGACAGCTTATATACGGGTCTTGTTCTCGTATCCATTCAGCCAGTCTATGTCTTTTGATTAGAGCATTTAATCCATTTACATTTAAGGTACTTATCGATGTGTGTGTTCCTCTTACCATTTTCTTAATTGTTTTGGGTTTGTTATTGTAGGTCTTTTCCTTCTCTTGTGTTTCCTGCCTAGAGAAGTTCCTTTATCATTCGTTGTAAAGCTGTTTTGGTGGTGCTGAATTCTCTTAGCTTTTGCTTGTCTGTAAAGGTTTTAATTTCTCCGTCGAATCTGAATGAGATCCTTGCTGGGTAGAGTAATCTCGATTGTAGTTTTTCCCTTTCATCACTTTAAATATGTCCTGCCGCTCCCTTCTGCCTTGCAGAGTTTCTGCTGAAAGGTCAGCTGTTAACCTGACAGGGATTCCCTTGTATGTTATTTGCTGCTTTTCCCTTGCTGTTTTAATATTTTTTTCTTTGTATTTCTTTTTTGATAGTTTGATTAATATGTGTCTTGGCGTTTTTTCTCCTTGGATTTATCCTATCTGGGACTCTCTGCGCTCCCTGGACTTGACTATTTCCTTTCCCATATTAGGGACGTTTTCAACTATAATCTCTTCAAATATTTTCTCAGTCCCTTTCTTTTTCTCTTCTTGTTCTGGGACCCGTATAATTCGAATGTTGGTGCGTTTAATGTTGTCCCAGAGGTCTCTGAAACTGTCCTCAATTCTTTTCATTCTTTTTTCTTTATTCTGCTCTGTGGCAGTTATTTCCACTATTTTATCTTCCAGGTCACTTCTCCGTTCTTCTGCCTCAGTTATTCTGCTATTGATTCCTTCTAGAGAATTTTCAGTTTCATTTATTGTGTTGTTCATCATTGTTTGCTTGCACTTTAGTTCTCCTAGGTCCTTGTTAAAGGTTTCTTGTATTTTCTCCATTCTATTTCCAAGATCTCGGATCGTCTTTACTGTCATTCCTCTGAGTTCTTTGTCAGGTTGACTGCCTATTCCCTCTTCATTTGTTTGGTCTGGTGGGGTTTTACTTTGCTCCTTCATCTGCTGTGTTTGTCTCTGTCTTCTCATTTTGCTTATCTTACTGTGTTTGGGGTCTCCTTTTCTCAGGCTGCAGGTTCATAGTTCCCATTGCTTCTGGTGTCTGCCCCCAGTGGGTAAGGTTGGTTCAGTGGGTTGTGTAGGCTTCGCGGTGGAGGGGACTGGTGCCTGTGTTCTGGTGGATGAGGCTGGATCTTGTCTTTCTGGTGGGCGGGGCCGCATCTGGTGGTGTGTTTTGAGGTGTCTGTGAACTTATTATGATTTTAGGCAGCCTCTCCGCTAATGGGTGGGGTTGTGGTCCTATCTTGCTAGATGTTTGGCATGGGGCGTCCAGCCCTGGAGCTTGCTGCTCGTTGAGTGGAGCTGGGTCTTAGCAGGGAGTCAGAGATCTCTGGAAGAGCTCTC